>NC_043989.1:33138569-33393569 GCF_902150065.1 Myripristis murdjan
GAATCTCACTCTCTTAGTCTTGGTGTCCTTTGCATTGCGAAGGCTTCTGGAGGCTTGTCCAATCAGAGCGCGGTATTCCTCAGCAGCAGCCAACCGCGCTGCAGCATTCAGAGCTGTAGCATCCACCACTGACCGCCACACACCAAACACACTGTTGGAGACACACACATGCATACTGCTGTACAACTCAGACCTACATTCATAAACATGACCTGTTCATATTTTAGTTTACAGTTGTCCCTCGCTATAACGCGGTTCACCTTTCGCGGCCTCGCAGTTTCGCGGATTTTTTTTAGTGCAATTTTGCATGCTTTTTTTTTTTTTTTTAATGGACTTATTTTTTTACGAAGGTTTGAACTTTGAGAGTGTTTAAACAAGAGAGAAAGTGAGAAAATGTTAATGCCTGTCTGAGAAAAGTGTATAAAGTGTGTAGTGAGGGGTTTTACAGCCTTAAAACATCTAGAATAATTGTAAAAAATAAAGCTGACTACTTCGCGGATTTCACCTATTGCGGGTTATTTTTAAAACGTAACTCCCGCGATAAATGAGGGACCACTGTACATTGTTGCATACAAACCATTACATTATTCTTCATAAGGTCTAAAGTCCTAATATATATATATATATATAAAATAGCCTCTTTTTGACACCCCATAATGCAAACAGCTAGCAATACACACTCACAAAGACACTAGATGTTGCTTCTACAAAAGCCAAATTTCCCTTGAATATTAAAGTGAAGAATCTTCTGGGCATGTGTGTGTGTGTGTGTGTGTGTGTGTGTGTGTTTGTGTATGTGAATGTGAGCAGTTACCCAGATGTGATGGCATCAGTTTTTCCTCTTTGCCAGTCTTTCTTTTGGTACTGGACCGCCAACCTCTGAAGAGCCTGGACAAAAAGAAGATAACACAGGGGCATAAAATCTATTTACAGGGATAATTCAGCCATTTGGTGGTCACAATGGTGGTATTATTTCACTTCTCCCTACGGCTGTTATGTAAGACAGTTGTGGTGCTATCTGACAATGTCAGCCGGGGGGGAAGTCCATGTCAGTGGCAGGAGGCCAACAATTAGCATTTGGAGCATCCAGCCAGTATCCAGCACTCAGTAGCTGGGGGGGAGGTGAAATATTATCCCATTTAATTTAAATGGGTGAAGTGTCCCTTGAAAAGAGCTGAATGTGCAGAGTGTGGATGAATGCTCTTGTAAACACATACAGACAGACATGCAGACATGCTGTGCAAACACTGTCACATATATGACACATTCCCCACCACACAGCAACCCCCCCCCCCCCCCCCCCCCCCCCCCCCCCCACACACACACACACACACACACAGAAGATATAGAAGATATAGAGAAGTCTATTTTATAAAAATAAACAGCATATAAAATATGAGTTAAAATCCATTCATTTATGTATGGTATTGTGGAAATTATATTTGGTGTTCTAAAGATTCTATGAAACCTTTTTCCAAATTAATTTTTACTGTAATCCTTGCCCCCACATGCAGTAATGCTTCATGGGCGTAAAAGGGGATATTATAGGGCATAATAAGGTAAATATTGATGATACCCTACTTAGGACAGCCCAAACAACACACACACACACACAGACACACACACACACACACACACACACACACACACACACACACACACACACACACACACACACACACACAGTCACAAGGTAAAACAACAACAACACAGCACTCAGGTCCTGAAATAGCGCCTCCAGTCGATAAATGATGAGCATTTACAGTTAAAACATCAGAGTTGTCAGTAACTCAAAACAGAATTGTGTGTGTGTGTGTGTGTGTGTGTGTGTGTGTGTGTGTGTGTGTGAGTGTACTCACCTGACCATATTCTTTCTCTATAGCTGCTCGTTGTTTACTGAAGGACCTTGGGGGAACACACACACACACACACACACACACACACACACACACACGCACACACATCAACAAGCAGACATGTAATTGAACCCTTGTTTCATTCTCTCTCATCCAAACAAAATGTTAGGTAAGCAAATGTTAGGATTCCAGTATGTTTTAGTGCCATAATATTGTGAATCACAATTATTTTGGCCAGGATAACCGTGACATGGATCGTCCCATGACGTCAAATCTACCCCCAAATGATTTGCAAAACGGTTTTCTGGTTTGTAAAATGTGTGGAGATTATGGTAAATGGGTCAAATATTCAAAATCAGTGGTATGATCCTTTCAGTCAGCTTTTACTATGAGCACGTAGAGGGTGACCTGCCCTTTAAACACCAGTGTAAAGCCAATGACAGGCATCCAGATATCTGTCCATATTAAACAGACACACAGAGCCAGTGTCCCACCTGATCTCTTCCAGGAGCTCAGTGTCCTGCTGATGCTTGGTCTGTAGTCTCCCAAGCTGCTCCAAGAACTCCAGCTTCACCTCCTGACTCTCTTTCACCTGCTCACACACACACACACACACACACACACAGCAAACAAAGGGATGACTGAACTGATAGTTTGTCTTGTGCAACAGAAGATTCATGCAGAAGTTTTGTGTGTTTGTTTGCAGTGCATATTCATGCATGTCGCACTGATGTATTGATGTGCATTTACATATTGATTCACATAATATCATGTCAGTTCCCATGAAACTGCACATCCTGATCAGGAGTCAGTAGGACAATCTCAGCTTAACTCCTTGGGGTGTCTCACTTTGTTCTGCTTATGACTGAGAGAAAAAAAAAAAATCTCTAAAATCTGCTGCTTTAAGTGTTGCAATGCATTTCACATATGCTTATGATTAAAAGTCTACTTAATTCTAACTTACCATTTCTATTAGATGCATTAGCTACAGCTCAACTGAGCAGCCACTGCAGGTAAAATTTGACTTTGGGACCAACAGTGCCATTACTTAACCTTTTTCTTTTGGAAAAAAGCTGAAATGGAGCAGTGCTAACCCTAACCCTATTTGTAGGTAGCTAATGCTAGCCAGCTAATTTTCACTAGTCACACTTACACGAGTCAGTTTTTGTTCAACATTAGCTGCTAATAGCTGCTAATATTGCATTTGTCTTAACCCTAACCCCACCAGGCGCCTTAAGCAGGTATTGTTTGTGGCGAGCTGGCTCGCCCGCTAACCAGTGGCTTCGCTGCTTCAGGAAACACTCCTGCTGGTCGTACTAGAGATGCTCCTGTGGCTCGTGTCACAGGGTTGGAATGAATGACCTGTGAGGTCGTCTGGGTTGGAGGACTTGTGTTGTCAATCATTACAGCGATGTGTGCGCTGGATGACACACCTCAGCTGACTTGACTTGGCACATGTGGGCCTCACGACTGATGGCTGAGGGACGGTGTGTATGGGCCCCTACACAGAGCATGCTCTGTGTATAGGGATGAACGACGCTGCCTTGGGGAACAATGTATTTCATATATGCCCCAAAATATATTTAGAAATGTATTTGTAAATATACGGTACAAAATATGGCCTACATTTTTTCTGCTAAATGCCAGATTAGTCAGTCCGTCCATCACTGTCTCTCCATTGTTGAAATACGCAGGTATGAAAATCCGAGTAGAGGCAGTTATATTTGGCTTGCAAACTGGACAAACCAGAGGTAAACTGTAATGCTATCTACTTGTACAAAACTGTGGGGTGCAGAGATCCAAAATTATAGAATAGTTCCCTGTGAATACTGAATAGTATTTTTTGTCAGAAATGGCCATCCCTAGCACAGATGTTCAGGAATGTAAGTTTTCCATGACAGAATTGACAGCTTATTTACCATGACTAAAAAAAGCTCGGCTTGTTTTTATTCACATACTGTAGATGGTATTCATTTATATTCATGGAAGCAATGTATACAGTATTACTGATAGATACTGTCAATGATACATGATACATAGTTATTTTTATTGTATTTTGTTGTATTTTATGGGGACACGCATAACTGAATAACTTCTAAGATAGGTGGAGCGCTGGAAGTGAAACAAAAAGACAGGACTGGCTATGACACAATTTAGATAAAAGGGAAAGCTGCTATTGAAGCACTGCTTAAGTTTCTTTACCTAAGTATCTTTACCCTCCACTGTCTCATAATTGACTGTTGACTATTCTATTTTCATAAAATGATCATCATATTTGTACTCACAGCACTGACGTACCTTTCTAGGTGGCGGCTGCATGGCTGGATACTGGGACTTTCTGTTATTTGTCTCAGTTGATGTCAGCGGTGGTTGAATGTTACTTCCTCAATCTCTTCACACATGCACACATGCACCCAGGTTTCCCCTTCTCTCTCTCTCTCTCTCTCTCTCTCTCTCTCTCTCCCCCTCCCTCTCTCTCTCTCCCTCCCTCTCGCTCACTCTGCTGGTGCATTTAAGTGCTGCTGAAGATATCAGAATTTCAACATGAGCATGCAAAGTGGTAAACATGACTGGACACGTGAATTTTCTATGATACTGGAGGTTCTGAGATGTGACTTTTAAAGGGATAGTTCACAAAATTTGATATTATTTCATTTCCCCCGGGTTGTTATGTCGGACAGTAGTGGTGCTATCTTCCTGGTTGGATACTCCAAATGCTAACCGTTATCCTCCTGCCATCCAGGTGGACAACTCCACCCCTGGTTCTCAGTCTCTGGCACAGCCTGATTACATCAGTGTCTGTCATGGTCCACAATGGTGCTAATTGGTTTGTTTGGTTTTGCAGTTGAGAAATAACAGTTGAGCTGAGCAACACTACATCTACATAATTGCCATAATTGCTTGATACTTGTTAAAGTAAACATGTGATTCAAGGATCTGGAAACAGGCTGAATAAATAAATAAAGTCAAATGGAACAGTAGCGTCAGTAAAAAATAATCACAATATGTTAAAATTATCACCCACTATAATTTCTTTTCAAGAGATTGTAAAAGTAAAACAGAGACAAGAGAACAAGTGGCAGGGTGAAACCAGCACAAACAGATCTCAAAACTGAAGGTAATCAGCAGGAACGGTAAAAACAGCAATCCCAAAATTAGACAGCAGGGTTAGCTAAAACAATCACAAGCAGGTGTGGGCAGGCTATTGCAAAGGTTTTTGAAATGTCTGGGAGGTGTGAGTGTGTTGATTTTCAAATGATGTTTATTCCACGAGACTGCAGTACTCACACTAAGGCATGAGGTATGTGGAGCTCCAGTGCAGATCAGCTCTTACTTCTCCTGCGAGGAATTTGTCTTGGACATTTGAGAGAACACAGTTAACATACAATAGTGCACAACATGAATGTATACACACCAAAAATACATGCCTAGATTTCACATGCCCTAACATCAGTGTATTTCACTATTGCACATTCCCTTGATGCATCCTACAATGCACTTCCTTCCCTCTTGCTATTGTTGTAGTTTACAATTTTACAAGGTAAAAAAGTTACTTTTAACTGTAAAAATGCTTCATTGATGGCATTGTATTGCTATATGATACCTGCATTCATCTCAGGGAACAAAGGTAGCATATCCTGCCACCTGCCAGGTTAATGAAATAGCTGCAAATATGTGAAAAAACACACTGAATACTCCTGAATAGTGTATTTGAACAAAGTCCACTGAGTAGTTGTCATTATCAGAGGACTCTCCACCAGGCCAGTCAGCTCTGTGCTGCCCTGTGTGCTGACCACAGCCCAGGAGAGACTCAGCAGCTAACTACATTGTCAAAAGCTTCTCAAATTGCCAATTAAATGAAGGCGTGATTCATACGTAATACAGTGCAGCAGTTCATCAGCGATTTGTGGCTTTTTACCAGAAGTCATACAACTTTTGACAGAAACTGGTTTCAAAAAGAGCACAAATTAAAATAGCAAGATTCAAAATTACTGTTATGGTCTCTCTCTCTCTGTGTTTCTCTGTGTTTCTCTTTCTCGCACGCACGCACACACACACACACACACACACACACACACATGCACACACAAACACATACAAAGACTAAGCAAACAGTCCCTTAAATATTAAAGAGCAACAGCTGTTTTACTTTTTTTTTTTTTTTTTTTTTTTTTTTTAACCCGTGATCGGAGCAGACATGGAGACAATTGGATTAAAAAACAGGCAAGCTAGACAGTGAATCAGGTAAGAAAGTGACGTAACAACCCAGTGTTATGAGAACCGAGGGATAGCAGAGAGTAGTCAGGCACGCATGCACACGCACACACACACACACACACACACACACACACACACACACACACACACACACACACACACACACACACACAGTGCAGTGAAAACGATATCTCCGACCATGGCGTTCTGCCTGGCAGAGATAATAGAAACACTACCAGTAAACCAGTAAAGTGTAATAATAATGACCATATCTTTATTGGTGGAAAGAATGAATTCAAAAGTAACTGTCAGTCTATATAAAAGACACAGACACAAGGTTACAGAGGAGGCCAGCAGCAAAAACAAAGACTTCACCATGGGCGTGGCTAGAAGACAAACCCTGAGGCCAAATTTCAGATCATTTATTCTTTTTAAATTTACTTGTACCTCTGGGATTGCCGGTGCTCTGGTAACACCTCGTAGTCAAAATAATAATCAGTCGGATCTAAATGGCTTCATGAAAAATTGGCCACACGAAGGGCTAATTTTTCAATATAGGGCCAAAATGTTTACCATACATTCATCCTTTTTCTCTGTAAGGCAGCAACAATATTCAAAACAAGATCTGAAGACAAATACATAAATAGTTAAATACAGCATAATAGGTTAAAAATAAATAAATAAATACACAGTAGCAAAAATAGAGCAAAAATGCATCTTCAGTACTGGATATTGCTGTTTGATAATGTCAGTTCTGTCACGACTCTTAGACATCTACAAAAAGAAAAGCTTATAGGGCTGATGTTTATCTTTACATTATGTTTTTTCTCCTGCATAACCTTGTATCTGTGAATTTCATGTCGACTGTCTTGACCGTGAAGCCCTGTATTACTTTGGTGTTTAAAAAAAACAAACAAAAAAACAGGCTATTAATAATGTTATCATTGTTTGCTCACAACTGATTGAGGTTACTGATTCTTTGATTTCGCTGCTGTATAGCTGTTGTACTGCTCTGACATAGACTTCAGCTGAGTGTAGAAGTCCCGTGGTGAGATGGTCCCATTACACTGCAGTCCAGACAGTTGACTGTAGTCTATCTGCAGGGAGAGAGAACCATGCATGGATGTCAGTGTTAAAGGTCTTTGTGCAAGCTGCTACTTCCAAGATTCATTCTGTCTGAATGAAATTCTGCAGAGTGATTGGGATTTTCCTTAAAAAAAAAAAGAAAGAAAAGAAACAATGTGTAGACTCATATATAAATAACCCTTCTCAATCATGACCTCTGAGCCACTAGAGGTGTGTGCTGGTGTGTATCTGCAGAGCCCCTGCCCTCTGTCTGGATTTTCTTGTTTTGCGGAGCTTGGGACTCCTCTGGACCTCCTCTGGGTCAGCCTTTGGGCAGCAGGTGTGTAGCTCACAGCCAATCAGAGTGCACAGTGCAAGATTGACAGCACAACATTTAATAGGAAGCTACAAAAATCGCGGACACAAATAAAAGGACATAAACAAATGCTAACTGTGAGTAGGAGGCTAACAGTTAGCATTTGGAGCATCCAGCCAGTATCCAGCACTCAGTAACAATCAGAGGAGGATAGATCTTGTTTTGCTCAGTTCAGGACTCTTCTGGCCGTCAGCCTTTGGGAAAGTGTCTGGGTAGCTCGCAGCCAATCACAGTGCACAGTGCCAGATCAATACCACGACATGTACTGATCACTTACCTGACAATCATGGATTCTCAGTGCAAGCATATCGAAGGCATCCCTGCTGGTGGAAGATAGATTGCCCAGGCCGAAAGTAAAATATTCAGTAGAGCAATTTTCCTGTTGAAAAGACAAGACAAAGCAGTATTAGTTTTTTGAGTGTTTTTTGAAGTCAGTCATTTTGACCTCACTTTATTACAGTGTACAAATGAATGGCCTAAACCAAGCCTGCACTTGCATGTGGAGGAAATTAACTGGTGATGAATGAATTTGTGACTCTGCAGGCGACAGAGTTGGAGTTGACCCTAATCCAATGACTCTGATATGTTTGATCCTAACATGATTTTTGTTTCTCCATGTTTTTATCTTTTTATCTTTTCAATCTTGATTTTACTTTGACTCGAAATTATTCTTTTCTTGGTATATCTTACTTTAGCATATTCTACTAATTCGGTACTCTGTGAAGCACTTTGGCCAACCTTAGTTGTTTTTAAATGTGCTCTATAAATAAAGCTTGACTTGACATGACTTGACTCTGGGAATTGAGACCACATTATATTAAACCCAGTTTGTCGAAACCACCATTTTAGCTATGCTGATTGGCCAAATGGTATAAACGTGAGAGAACAGTGCCTTGAATTTTCTATGTCTTTGTGTACTATGCTACAAACACCAAGGCTGCCAGCAAGCCTCTTCCATAGTGTAGAAATTCTTTGACTTAACAGATGACAGGAAAAAGTAACTTGTAAAATATACATAGGGTGGCTCGTGTACAATAAAAACACCTTGTGGAGGCATCTGAGGGCATTCTACCCCACCGAGCTGGACAGGAAAGGGCTGCTATGCTCACAACTGCACCTTGTGTTTTAGCAGTTATTTCTAAAGCAGATGCCCCACTGGGCCTGTTGGTGGTGCTAGAGAATAGGTTATAAGGTCACCTAAATTGATAGGTTTCATCCTCTCGGAGATGATTGTCTGATTGTTAGCATTGTTAACATGATGTCATTTATGAGTCAAAGAGTCGATTCCCAAATTTTAAACCGAGTGGATACATGCATATTTTAGGCTACTTTCTGATTTATCATTTGAAATCAATTAGTTAGTAGCCTAACGGTCAATGAGAAATTGTATGTTGGCTCATCAAAATAAGCCATAATGTATAATTATACAACAAATGCAGAGCATAAAGGTTTGCCATTTTACCTCCCAGAATAAAATAAAATAACTGCTCTTTCCATCTGTCTGGAAAAATTCTATAAGCCATATCAACCTTTTGGTTTTCTTTTTGACAGCAGGTTTGATAAACTAACAGAACGCAGCAACTAACTTGCTGGTTTTGCCTATACTGCCACCCAGTTCTACTTTTTATCGTAATATATCATTCATTATTAATTTATCCTCCAAACCTATTATTTTGCTTATTAGACATAGTAGATAATAATTGAATGCAAATATATATATATATTTTAAATATCCTTTAAAAAAATATGTATAAATGTGTAAATATGTATAAATAAATACATTTCAAACATTTATAAAATATGTATAAATATGTAAAATGTGTTTTTTTCCCCTTTCCCTCACAGGCCATATTTGGTCCCCTCTGACAGCTCCGCTCTGAAGCAAACAAACACCTACTTGCAATCATCATATGAAAAAATAATCACAATAATTTTGCATATTCTTTTTTTATATATCTATATATCTAATATAGACCAGACACATATTCCAATAAAGTAACGTTACGGGTAAGATTTTTGCATTGCTCAGAAAAATGTATCATCACAATGCACAGGGAAATTGCAGGCAACTTCAAGTGTAAACAGCAACTAGTACAGCTGCAACTGTGACGTAACCAATTTACGTAACACACACACACACGCACACACACACAGCTCTCTCACCGAGTCGTTTTCACACTTGCATTCTTTAGTCCTAGGCTAACCGAAGGCCTGGGCTTACTTTAGCACAGGGTTGTGGGATGTGGGCTCATCCTCATTAAAAAGTTCAAAGTTTATATACAGCTGACTTGTCCTGAACTTTTGACGATGTGACGTAGAAATCACTCACCTAGTTGACCAGTCAGTGGACATTAAGGGCTTTATTATAACGATGTAATGTGCGTCTGCAGAGCATGGCGCAAGAACATTTAGGGTGTTTCCAAGACCACTTTTTTATTTTAATGGTGGAACAAAGGTTGCATCAGGTGCATTGTTCAAAAGGGTTGTACTTATTCTTTTAATCAATCATGGGTATGTTTTGCCTATGTTTTTGGTATGGCTTAACATGTGATAAAAAAAAAAATCTGAGTGCCATCTCCTATTCCCTTAAAAGCCAGGTGTGCTCCCATCATGCTATTATAATGGTGTATTTGCCAGATAAGAAGGAATGTTTTTCTGTAGAAGCAACTGATGTGTTTTCTGCATTACTATCCTGATTTTTTTAGGGTGCATACTGTTTGTGTTGCTTTTCTGCTGAAGCACCGCAGTCGTTGTTATGGTTATAATGCATGGACGTGCAGGCCAGCCCAACGTAATTTATCCCTTCACATGAGGATTAAGGATTCTTAGTTGAAAATCAAAACCCAGGGTTAATGTCTTCAGAACACTTGCTAGGGTGGTTGCTCTAACCTTGATTCACCCTACAAATCTTGACCATGACATTTTGCATTTATCTCCAGATTAATCAGCGATAACCCTGCTCTGGGCTAAGAGTGGGGATATCCCACAAGTTGCAAGTGCGCAACTACTCTTAACACCATTACTCTTAACAATCTCAGCTCAGGGTTAGGGTGAAAAGGGTTACACTGTTTGACAATAATCCTCCTACTTACCCCATGTGAGGTGCTGATGTGAAGACACCGGCATGTTTTGGTCTAAGAAAAGAAAATAACATCAAATTTAACCAAACATTAAATGAATGTTAAACTGTTGAGTTAGTCCACTTTGATGCATTAAATGGCAATTCAGTCAACTTCCTTCTTCCACTTGTCTTCAAGTGTCTTCTTGGACTTTAGTCATAAAAAAACAGTAAAGGTCAATTCATTCCACATTAACAATATTAATGTGTGTAACAGCCTTCTGAACACATTAAAGAGATAGTTAATACAATGTCAACCCAAACCATTTTTTCTCTTGAAACTGGTTCAACTATCTCTTTAAGATATTCAGAAGTTTTTAGTTTATCAAAACCTATCATCTTGTGTTACTTTAACATTAACATTAACATTTAATGTGTTTGAACAGCAGCAACAAGCACAAATATGTAATACATATACACTCAGTGGCCACTTTTTTATGTAAACCTGCACAATCTAATACAATCTGATCTGCCTCACAGTTTCCTTTCCTGCTGCCTTGAATGCTCAGCTTGTCTTGTAGTCACAGTAACAGAGGTGTTCATTCACTTCTATGTTTGGCATTGAGCTCACAGTTAGTGCTGCTGTTGGACTGGACTGCATTTTCCTCAGGGTTTCTTATATTCTCATATTCCACTCATGTACATAAATAGGGAGGACAAAAAAATTGAAACACCTCTCAATATAATGTAGTCCAGTAGAAGACCTCTGCAAACTACTGCAAACTAAAATGAGTTCAGATGAGATGATAGCAGCTAGAGAGGAAGTGGTAAATATGCTGGGCTGCATTGATGCTTCTATGAGCCTATTCTTTGCAGAACAGGCTCATAGAAACACTGCAAAACATGCTTATCTTATATAAGCCTTGTAATGCAATTTGTCCTGCAAAGCCTTTATTCAGCGAGGGACAAATGACCAATGCATTTCAACGGCATTGTCTTTGAAGACAACAATATATTCTGTTGGTTATTTGTCCCTTGCTGAATAAAGGATCATCATTTGTTGACAGTCATGCTGCCTCAGATTTTTGGACTGCCTTTTATATTTGGACCTAATTCACAGGGTATCTTGACATTTTGTGATTTTCATTATCTTGCATTGTTTTCCCTCATTCTGGAAGAGCACTTGATTCTTTTTTTCACATTTCCCTTTACTGTCATGGCTTTTTCGTTATTTTGGACCAAGTACAACACTTCCAATCTGTCACTCTACAATTTTTACTTTATTTTTTAAAGTCATGCTGTATACTTTACTACTTTTGCCTGCTGTGTTTGTATTACTTCAAGTTATTATTGGTTGTTTCAAGACAATACCTCATACATTGCACTGCATTCAATCAAAGCAAATTATAATACCTCATCAGTACATTTTTTGGTTACTGTGGTGGGCTACAAAACATGCTGTGTGCTTGTAAATTTTCACCAAATCTTGCTCACTTTTTGGACAAGGTTACCAGGAAAGAAGCTGAGAAATGGAGGTGGCAGAGTGTTGGGATACAGTCAGAGGAAAAGAGATGGAGTAACACAAGTTGCCAGCAGGAAAAAAGTAAAAGTATAGTAACACTTACAGTGCTTTTACGTAGGCTGCACCCAAGAGGACACTCCTGTCAATCCAAACAAGAAACAAAGTTTAATAAAATATGTAGTCAGGTTGCCCTATCTGTTTCATAGTCAACATCTCTGACCGACATGAAATAACAATGTAAAGTTCAGGATATTCACAGTTGCTTGCTGACTCCTCTGTTGACTCCTCCCTATCTGCTCCGCACTCAATACTGCCATGTCTTCACTTGATTGTTTTCAGCATTATTATAATTTCCTCTTTGTCTCTCAAAAGATTGCTCTACTTGAAGCCTGCCAAATATATGTCACTCAGCATGTGCTCCACACAGTGCTTTATAATTTGATCTCTGGAGCAGGCAATCAAAAATACTTGACAAATCACAAACCAACATAATCATCGATCAAAATCATAACAGGAACATTTTTTGATGATAAAGAGAACAATTTTGTCAGAGCTTCCAGAAAGTGTCAAATGTGATGAAATTTTATGGCATAGCACCCTATCTTTGATTATGTGGCATATAATGTACAATATTTTACAATGCATAATGCAACCTTACCTGCAGCATCTTATTCATTTCATTCAAGTCGGTAGTCCACTCAAGTTTGAGATTGCATGCCAGAGCAAAGGACACAGACAGCAGCAGAACTGGTATCCAAGTTAAGGTGAAGGCGGAGAAGTCAGCCATGGCTAACAAACTGGTCAGGAATATTAGAGGTTGCTGTTGGTAATTATGCCTTAATTGGTTGCAGTAATGCGTATAGCTCAGTTCAGTATGGCAGCTATGATTCCAGCACCTGGATTTGATTTGTCTTCCTCCCAAAGGTGTGACAGTGGATGCGGCACATGGCTTTTTAAATAGAAGTGGATGGTATTTCCAATTTGTTGGGGAATCCCTGCAACTACTGGTCACGGTTTCATAGATTCGTCATAGTAAAACTGCTTCCCACACAGGACGGTAACGAGCTGACATACAGTACAACATCTATTTGTATGTATATGCCGGTACAAACCACATATCAGTGAGATCTGACTGCTTATGACTGTTGCAGCATTTCCTCACACTTTTTTTTTTTTTTTTTATTGGGAGGGCGCTCGTGCGCCCCCAAGTAGATTGCACGCTGGGCGGTTGCCCACATTGCCCATAGCAAAAATCGTCCCTGGGGAAGATCATTAAAATCTGAGATTTTTTTGAGACTTGGGGTTGGACTGAAGTGGATTTTTCAATCAGATGGACACTGAGTTGATATACACACCTTTTATCAAAACTGCCTATATGCAAAGATTTTCAGCACAGGTGGCACAGGTTTCAGCACAGGTTTTCCACAAAACTACATTTTGTGGAAAACACTCTGCAGAGTGGATTTTATTTAACCTTTTGTGATGTGAATTGTGAAAATAAAACAATATGATAACACTGATCTTGCCGGTACCACTACCATGCTCACAGCATGCAGGTAACCTCACACAGCTGCCACTTTGATCATGTAGTTATTTTCAGCAACTTGTATTCATTTGTGACGTTTAGGACGAGCTCAGCCTCCTTTTCTGTTCTCATAAACCATTCAGCCTTGGTTTGATCATCCCTACAGTTTTGGATGTTGTTAAGGTGTTTTGAATTGGATTTGCTCTTGCTCTACATTGGTTATCTAACCGCTGCAGTCACTCCTCAGCTTCTCGATATGAGATAAATGCACCTTGAACCAGCTGACTAACCAGTGAAATCAAAAGGGGTGTCAGTAGCTGGCATGAAAGCCTGCATTCACTCATACCCCCATAGCCCATGGCTGATTATCCCTGCAAAACCAGTTTAGCTGGGTATTGAGAAATACTGAAATAGGTTTTGGTTTGTGATTTGCCAAAACCGAAACACTGATAAGCTCCTGAACAAACAACATGGCTATCAGACCTTTGAGTCTGCTGCTCCTATCAGTGTGTTCGTTTTTACAAATGCATGCTGTGTGGCTAAGCTTAGTACAACCACCCAGAACTTTATTGTAAAATTCTAGTGGAGCTCCCAAGGTTTCCAAAGATACCACATATGTCCGAGTGAACTACAGGGGAAATTGTATAAAATGATGCACAAGACATCTAGAGCATTCCTATTTGCTGTAATGTTAATGCTGCAGCCATAAAACAATGACATCTTTGCTTTAATATTTTACTCAATAAAAAGGGTTACTGTATGTATGTGATGCATTTTTGTAATTAGTATGGTGTGTACCTCACTCACTGCCACAGAACTTTGCTATTATTAGCCAACAACCTGCAAAACCAACATGGATGCCAAGCACAACTCCTAAAAATCACATTTACAGTGTTAAAACCTTGGATTGACTTAGCTAGCTAAGTTAGCTTTTGGTCGGTTACTTCTTCTGTGATGAAACAATGCAACAAATTGGGCACTGGCAACCAAACACATCCTGTGCAGATTTTTGCTACTGAAACTAGAGAATAATGAGCACTGAACATTATCAAGAAGGAGAAAAGATGCAGAAGATAATTTTTAGCATCTTCATTGCTTGGTAAGCATTTTCCTGACATTGTTTTTTTGGGCAGGGAAAAGCTGGTAGTTAACAAAATGAAATGGCACAATAAAGTAATCAAATAAAATAGTACAGGTTTCTTTTTCAGTTTTCAGGTTATCCAATCACTCAAGCCCCATTTTCTAACTATGGGGAGATGACTGTGGTCCTCCAGTTCATTTAACCACTTCCTTCCACAGAAACATGAGCAAAAACAATGTAAGAAATTATTAAAACTTTATGTATGAAATCAAATCAAATGTATCAGAAAGGATGGATGGACAAGTACCACAAAGGATCACCTTCATACAGTGACACTGAAGTCATAGTCATGGCATTTTGAAAAAATATAAAACTAGTCTTGAGGCTTATTCTACTAAATAGTCCAGAAAACTCCCATATGAGAATATTAATTGCAGATGAAATGTTTACTTTAGACTAAATGTTTACTTTCCTCTACATCGTGAGTCTCATCTCATGCGGGATTCACTGATAACTGAATGGAATGAGTGACTGGCATAATGTGCCTTAGTATTTCCAGTGTAACGACAATCACATAAAAATGAATTGCATAAAAACATTTTGTTTTTCATGTAACCGTGACCGAAAAAGTTCCACTGTAATAGCTGTTTTCTCAAAAGTTGTGGCAAGTGTCATGCAAGAAAAGAATACAGTTCAAAATGTCAATATATTCCTTTAGATGAAAATCAGAGACAGGCTGAAAAAGATTGCTGACAAAAAGTATCTGATTAATCATATCAAACAGTCTAAGTTTGGTGTTATAGATATACAATAAATAGATGATGCATGATTATGTGTGGTGACAAAGCTCAGTTGACATCACTGACGCTGCTTTCTTAGAAAGCGAAACTGCCCAGCCATATCTGATTGCAGGCGACTTCTGAATTATCAGTGGAAGCTGATGAGTCAAACAGCTGGGGAACACAAGGATTCCAGACAGGCCAGAGTTTCACGCTGCAGACACCCACAGGGTAAAGAAGGCAGGAAGGGGAGAACACCTTCAATTGTTTTAATGTATAAGATGATTTTCTTACACCTCAATGTATACTACAGCATCTCTCATCATAAAGGTGCACCGCAGTATCTAAAATTGGGATTAGATTGAAATAAGGACTGTTTAGATCCAACTGACAAAAAAAATGTGGAATAAGTACTGAATAATGTATCAGTGAATCAGGCCAGTGATGAAAACCACGTAGACTCAGCCATCACATTTCTGAGTTCCACATTTTATTGCCAGTCTAAAGGGGTCCCCATTCAATGACCCCTCTTTAATTATCCATAACGTACCTTGAAGATTGTCATGAGAAAGCATGTGTTGAAGCTGAACTGGATTAGCATTAACATGGGCATTAATTTTTTAGCTGATTTGTAAAGGCTGTTGTAAGAATAATAGGATAAATTTGTGACATTTTTGCCAGACCAAGTGAGTGAGTGAGTGAGTGCAACCCTGTCTCATAAAAAGCATATTCATATACCCATAAACTGCATTGTGGATTACATTTTACATTTTTCTAATCAGTTTTCTTTCTAATCAGGCATAAACTCTATGTGGTTATGGTAACGTGACATATGTAACATTTGCAACAAACAAACACCACTGCTGCTTCGTGCTAGATTCAAACTCGTGTCACCTGTTTGAACGCCATTTGTTTGACCCATCTGCTGCAGATGTTCATGAAATACATTATAAATAAATGTAGTGCAATTGCAAAATACGTTCTGCTCAAAAATCTTACATATAAAAGTAACTTTTCAATCCCTCCAAAACCACTCATTTGTGTCAGAAGAAATCTCTGTCCTCTCTCTGCATCGAAAGGACTTCAGATTCTCAGTTTCATGTTTTCTATGCTCACTGATGACAATAAAAACCATTTTATGAAAAATTATGTATTTCAATTTACCATCACTTCAAAATATTCCACCCTTTCCTTAAACCCAACAAGAAACTTAATCTAACCATAACCAGATACCAGGCATCCACACATGACCTTTATACTAGGCCCAGTCATACCCCAACCATGACCTTACCCTAACCTTAACCAAACCTTGAACCGCACTAATTAAAACTAATGATCCTAAAACCAACCTTAATCTAATCCTAATTCTAACCCCTTTTGCCTACACAGAGCCACTGCCTAAATCAAAGGATAACCAAATCTGGACTGTCTAAATAAATTTATCTTGACCTCAGCTGAGTCCCAAACCAAGACTTGCCTTGTTTGGGTTGTAGTGATGCACACATTGGAGTAATATCTGTGGATTGGCTGGTTGGTAAAATTGAACATTTTGATGAATAGTGGATGGGTTGCGGTTGGATGAAATAATACATCATTAATGAGGAAAATGTTACATTCTCTAAAATGTGAAAATATTTTAAGATCCTCCCAAAACATTGGTGAAATAAACCTAAAGATGTTTTATCATATGAATTTTGGATAAATCATGAGCTCCATGAGCTATCTAAAAAAACTTCATAAGTTAAAAGTTTAAGCCTGTTTCCACTGGAGAGTTTCCTCTGTCCTGTCAAGTTACAACAACTTCTACAGTTTTTAGTTGTTGTGCTCAATGGGACACTCTAACATTTTGGCCAAAAACCATTCTTCTGACTTATCCAGTCTGAGACAAGATGTTCAATACCATTTTCCTAGGAGTAGCATTTCATGTTAGCTTAGCATAAAGACTTGAAGTCAATAGGAGTCATCAATTTTAAAAAAATAAACCTTACAGAAACTCTGAAGCTGTGTTATTTACACTGTGCCATGTGTATTTGAAATACACATCATGGATTCAAGAAAAGAAACACAAAAACAAATAGATAGACAAACAAAGAAGTCATTTTAAGACAAGTTAGATGTCTGGAACTATAACCACTGAACACATGTATCCTTCCTTCCATCCATCCTTCCATCCTTCCATGCACTGCTGAGGGTACTTGCACCTTACTTATACCAGTGGTACTTCAGCAGTGCACTGATCACTGCATGAGAAACAAGGATACATGTCTTCAGTGGTATCAGCATACCTAGGAACCCCATACCTGGTAACCCCATAGTGACAACTGATGTTACATGTAGCTTAGATAGGCTAGGGATGCCATTAGGGCGCCAATCCAGTGCACCATGTGAGAATGAAGGTGAGGGAGTGACTCAGTAAGGCTGGATAAGTCTGACAGTTTAGTCAGCCAGTACTGGGAAGCAGGAACTGCCACATGGTTTCAGGTCCACAACAACACTGACATGGAACAGTTACGAAGAGTGCTATCACAATCCAAAATGAAAAGCTTCTATTAAAGTCTGTTTCTGGGAACCAGGAAAAGGCAGAAGGCAGAAGGCAGTATTGGATGGTAGATGGTGAAAAAGCAGTGCGGAGTGGAGGTTAGACTAAACTAGGCTTGTCTAGTCTTGCTATTTTCAAGACTGACACAACAATTTTCCCTTTGTACTGTCTTGCTGCATTTTTAAAACTGTTCATTAATAATAAAAAATCAATTGCATTTTAACAAAAATAATCCAACATTCAGCTGATACTATTTGCAATGATGAGAAGAAGAGGAAGAAGTATTGTGTATTTTATGTATTGTGAGTGTTAATGATATATATATAAACCATATACCTACATTTCAAACAGGATGCATATCTTTTTGCATTTCTACCATCATTTGTGAGCACTGCTCTAGCTGTTAAGTCTTCAGTCGTCCTTCTGCTCTGCCTCAGCAATAACTGGGAGATGTCACAACAACAGCAGCAATAAGAAGACACAACTCATCATTAGTGACTGCACTACTGTTTCATGTTATTACATAATGATGGTTCACAACCATTTTGCATGTAAAAATGTACTAATTTTCCCATTGGTCAAAATAGGTGGTTATTTTTAAGGTGAAGTCCACCTCAGTGGAAGAGGGTTAACATTTGGATCATCCAGCTAGTATCCACCATTCAGTAATAATGAGAAGATAGCACCACTGCTGCCCGACATAACCTCAATCAACAGTTGGTAGAATAATTACGGCTACTTTTTCATGGTTTTGAATGTATTGTTTGTGACACTTTAGTGTGTCCGGCATTTTGTGTCAGGTTTTAAACCTGAATTTAAGAGTTCTGAAACAGAGTTCACATGTACACATTTACAAAAGGAGCTGCAGAAATTGTCATATAAGTTGAGAGATGAACTCAAAAATTTAAAAAATTGTGGTGATTAAATGCATTTTTTATCAAAGCAATTTCAAATCATTCAATTCAATATCACATAATCCAATCCTGGCTTATGGTGATACTCACCATGCTGCACCATTGGCTGGCGACTTATTGTGGTATTGCAGCTACTCTAGGACATACTAATGTATCGGGGTCTCCCCCTTGCATCATATTGTACCACTCCAGAGCAACTTCTTCAGAATTTTATCAGTTTGTTAATTAGAGGCCTATCAGTCAGTAACACACAGCACCATTACTTATCAGTCGTGGTGAATTTGAGAGTAAAAAGAAAAGACATTCTACCTAAATACTGATGGAATGGAGAATGGGGAGCATCAGTAATTTGGTGAGGGCCCTAGTGAAGGCATTGTAGTGGCTGAAACATGTTGGTTTTTCAATGGTTTAGTCATTGCAATAAATACTCCTGGAGCCCTCCGCCTTTTCCTGCCTCGCTGTTTTGGAGTGCTTTGAATGCCTTCCTGTTTATAGGACCTTGCCAGTGATTTTGCCTGTTAATCTTTTTCCCAAGCAGCAGAAGTCATATTTTAGAACCCCAATATTATTTTTCCTACCTTTTATCCAGTCACTGGTTTCTATACATTCCAGTACAATCGAAAAATGAACCTTAACTCTGATGCATGAATTATGAAAGCCTGAGTCAAGATTTTTTTCTTAAGTGTTTTTACTCTTCTTAGGGCATGAACATTTTCATGAGACTCCAAACTTCTTTAAGGATGCAGGACTGGTATTACCATGTCATTATGCTAGTATTACTATGTTATACACTATGTTTTCAGTAACAAGAACTGACAGTCTCTGCATAAACCTCAATGGAGGGGAGCAGCAGAGAGCATTCTAACAGCTGATATGCAATTCCACCATAGAAACCATTGCATTTAGGAGAAAATGACTTTTAAACAGCTGTCCACTGTAGTGACCGCTATGCGCCAGAGGGTTAAGAAACTTCAACCTTTCTACACACCAGTATAGCATCACCGTAATAAAGTCATCCAGTCCAGTACCTCTGCCAGAAAATAGTCTCTGAGGAAACGTTTGCCTTACACAGCCATTCGGTTCAATGATTAATGAAAGGTGACAACTTTGTTAGCTGCAGAAGCAAAACATTGTAATCTTTTGTACCCCTGCATGATTTGCAAAATGGTTTGTTGCAATTTAAAATGTGGAGTAAATGCTAAATAGCAAATGGGCCAAACACTCAAAATCACTGGTATGGTCTTCAAGTACTATTGTGAAATTTTAAATGCAATTTAAAAAACAAACAAACAAACAAACAAACAAAAAAGAACAGTGTTTAAGCAGCAGTGTTTAACTGGGAACACAAAAGAAACATCTTTAGCTCCAATGAAGACAAATGTCATTTATTTGTTATGATTTAGCAAGTATAAAACCAACATTTTGAAAGTATTTCTCTGTCCATGAAGTCATGGGTGTTTCTCTATACTTTTCCTTTCTCCTTTTGTTTTTATTTCCTTCCTTCTCCTCCGTCTTCACCTTCTTCTCCCATCCTGGTTCCTACTCCAGGAACTCACTCCTCAGGCTCCCCTCACTGTCAGTGAAGTTGATCAGCTCCTCAACCTCATCCTCTTCATCCTCCTCTCCCCCCTCGGCCTCTCCTGACACCTGTGCCTCCCCCTCTCCTCCTCCTCCTCCCTTCCTCCCTAGCTCCAAGTAGCCCTTGGCAGCTTGTTTGACTGCTCCACCGCTCCTTGCCCCTCCTCCTCCTCCTCCACCTCCTCCTCCGCCACCACCCTCCTCTGCTTTGTTTTTGGCAGGCTGGACCATCAGAATGCCTTCTTCCAGAGTGGGGGTCCCTCCAGGGTTGGCCCCTTCTCTTACTGCCTGGCTAGCAAGGTCTGCACTCAGGATATGAGCACTGGGATCCAGGGTGACAGTGGACTTACTGGTGCACAGACCCATGATCGTCTTGCTCTTGTAAAAATAATTCCAAGATAAACTGCACACAGGTGAAACCCTTGATGCTTGGGTTTTCCAATCAATTGTGAAGAAAAAAATGGTGGAAGTTGTCAAAGTAAGTAGCTTCCTTGCTTTATTTACAGCACTTCCAGGATGCTCTGTGGCCCTCGGATGCTGAAAGGCAGCTCAAGTTCAGGTTTATTTAGAGCCCTAAATCACGGATTACAGTCTCAAAGGGCTTTACAGGTCCACAAGTTTACAATTAACAAAGCATCCCATGACTTAATCCTCATAGTGGGTATGAAAAAAAAAAAACCTCCCCAAAAATCCCACAGATGATAAAGAAAAGAAGAAGAAATCCTGAGAGAAAGGGAAACCCTTACCAGTTAAACAGCTGTGCAAATCGGTGCTGACCAGGCGTGCAAATTACCAAAAACAGTACTGTCCAATTACGCAAGAAAACACACCAACTGGCATATCAAAGAGAACCAAAAAGCAGCAGGAGGTCTTGACTGAGACACACGACAGCCACAGCAGCGCAGGATAATGACAAGCCACCAAGCAACAGTCCAACTTTTCAATTTGATGATTATTCATGGTAAGTCTGCATCAAAAAGGAGTTTTCTGAAGTCTCTTGTTTGCTGACTCAGTACGATTTTGTCAATAAAGATGAGCTTCTCTTGAATCTGTGAGGATTTCTGTAGATATTTTCAGATTCTTGAAGTCGATCCTGATGTTGATTGACTCGTCGGGTTACAAATGAGCATCCTGCCTGACCTGAGTGAACGAGGCTGTAGCTTTAGTGGGCAGCTCCCAGTGTGAATGTGAAGCAGGGTGGGTCTGGAAAAGAGCATCTGCTTCCAGTTGACCTACACCGGATGAATAGAGGTTAACAAATATCAATCTATTATCCAGCAGGGTTGAAATCTATTTGCTGTGGCTTTACTAAAACCTCTACTGGCCAAACACTATCTATGTATGGCTCTGGGTACTGTTCCACATAAGGTTTTAGCAGCCTGCATTGTTTTCTCTGTCTCAACTGATCTTCTGAGGGTCCTTGACTCAAATCCACAGAGCTCTTAGAATAAACCACAGTACATCCACTGATAGCACTCAAGGGGGAAAGAAGTCTGTTTGTGGCAGGTCATTAGATGACCACACGCAAATATACACACATCCCGAATGGGGTGTGTATACAGTGCACTGAGATAGTATTCAGATGCCCTTCACTTTTTTCACTTTTGTTATGTTGCAGCCTGATGCTACAATCTTTTAAATTCATTTTCTCTGACAAAAGTGAAAACAGAATGTTAGGATTTTTTTTTTTTTTTTTTTTGCAAATTTATTCAGAAGGAAAAACAGGAATATCACATTGACATAAGTATACAGACAAAACTTGAAATTTAGCTCAGGTGCCTCCCATTTTTCCAGTCCACCTGTGGTAAATTAAATTGATTGGACATGATTTGGAAAGGTGTGCACACACCTCTCTATAGAAGGCCTCACAGCTGACAATGCATATTAGAGCAAAAACCAAACCATGAGGTCAAAGGAACTGCCTGCAGAGCTCAGAGACAAGATTGTTGCAAGGCAAAGATCTGGGGAAGGCAACAAAAAAATTCTGCTGCACTGAAGGTTCCCAAGAGCACAGTGGCCTCCGTAATTCACAAATGGAAGAAGTTTGGCAAAACCAGGACTCTTCCAAGAGCTGGTCACCCAGCTAAACTGAGCCATTGTGGGAGAAGGGCTTTAGCAAGAAAGGTTACTAAGAACCCGATGGTCACTCTGACTGAACTCCAGAGATCCTGTGTGCATCTTTGGAACGTTATGCCTGGAGGAAAACAGGCACCTGCCCAATACCATCCCAACAGTGAAGCATGGTGGTGGCAGCATCATGCTGTGGGGGTGTTGTTTAGCAGCAGGGACTGGGAGACTGGTCAGGGTTGAGGGAAAGCTGAATGGAGCAAAGTACAGAGATATCATCAATGAAAACCTGTTCCACAGTGCTCAGGACCTCAGACTGGGCCAAAGGTTCACCTTCCAACATGACAGTGACCCTAAGCACACAGCCAAGACAACACAGGAGTGGCTTGGGGACAACTCTGTCAATGTCCTAGAGTGGCCCAGCCAGAGCCCTGACTTGAACCCGATCCAACATCTCAGCAGAGACCTGAAAATGGCTGTCCAGCGACGGTCCCCATCCAACCTGACCGAGCTTGAGAGGATTTGCCAAGAAAAATGGTTTAAAATCTCTCAGTCCAGGTGTGCAGAGCTTGTTGCTTCATACCCCAAAAGACTTGAGGCTGTAATTGCTGCCACAGGTGCTTTAACTAAGTACTGAGTAAATCGTCTGAATACTTATGTCAATGTGACATTTCAGTTTTTTCTTTTTAATAAATTTACAAAAAAAAAAAAAAAAAAAAAAATCTACAATTCTGTTTTCACATTGTCATTATTGGGTACTGAGTGTAGATTAATGAGAGAAAAAACTGAATTTAAATGATTGTAGCATCAGGCTGCAACATAACAAAAGTGAAAAAACTGAAGGGGGTCTGAATACTTTCTGAATGCACTGTGCATCATCTTGTATATTGGGTTTGGTAGGGGTATTACTGCTATTACTGGATTGTCCTCCCCTATGATAGCATGCCTTATGTGTAAAAAAATAAATAAACATAAGCCGATCTGATTAATCTATCTGCATGTCATTACTTTATCTATGATGGATCAGTTTGTTAAATTAACAACAATAATATAAAATTATAAAAGAGAAGAAAGAAAAAATGAGTACGAGAAGTTATATGTTCTTTACATATATATCTATATCTAAATCTGTATACATATCTACATCTATATCTATGTCTCTGTCTGTCTATCTATCTATCTATCTATCTATCTATCGATCTATCTATCTATCTTGTGTGTGTATGTGTATGTGTGTGTGTGTTTATATGTATATATATTCAATTAACTGAAATAGTGCAAGAAATAATCAGAGCTAGTATTAACATTTTATTAATTGATTAAGCTTCAACACAGAAGAATTATTTTATTTTAACATTTCCAATTTTTATCATTTACAAAAATCATAACAATAATGAAAAATATACAAAAATAGAAAAAAATAAAACCAAAAGCAAATTTGAAAATAAATAACCTAACAAATAAAAGACATGTACTAATAAATAAATAAGTAAACTGTTTGCATGTACAAGTTTGAACGTACACACACAGATTTTGGTGGTAAAGGAGAACAAAGAAAAGTGACAAAAACATGAGGTGATCTTGAAGAGTTCAGTAAATGTTTTTGAAGAAAAGAAAAAAAATCACTCTAAGGTAAAACAGGACAAAAATTGACGATATGTACGCTCAAAGTTTTCCCTTTAGTGCATGGAAACTGTAATGGAGGACTGTGTGCTGCTGCGTTGCTACAATACCCATTCGTCATAGCGGAGAGATAAGACAAGCCAACCACCTCTCGCTCCCTATCTCAGGCATCATATTGTTGCATCTCACACGAAATCCTTGTATCTCCTAATGAGTCAGCCTTTCAGAATTGAGACATATCTGTCTGTTTTCAGATTGACAAACAGGAATTTTTGAACCTATACAGTGACTTTTCAATGAATGTTTCCCATGAA
The DNA here is from genome assembly GCF_902150065.1 of Myripristis murdjan. Lineage (NCBI taxonomy): Eukaryota > Metazoa > Chordata > Actinopteri > Holocentriformes > Holocentridae > Myripristis > Myripristis murdjan. The sequence goes on from NC_043989.1 coordinate 33,163,085, forward strand.
GTCACTTTTTCAACCCATGAGGGCCAGCGTTGGGAGGCAAAAAATACTTCTTGTTAACAGCAGCAATAATTATAGTAACTGAAATGTGCTAAAGAAGTTATATAGCATGTACAAATTTGCATGTGCAAATGAGACTTGTAGAATATTTTGACTTCCCAAAAAGGCCTGAATTTTGAGTCAGGCAGTAAGTCTGCTTAACAAAACTGAAAGGCATTAAGCAAAAGTTGTTGTTGTTGTTGTTGTTGTTTTTTTTTTAAGTTGTTTTGTTTTCTTTTTTTGTCATTCAAGATTTCATTATTTTTACATCTAGAAGACATTAAGCATTATTAATAACTACACTTGTATAGAACATAAATTATAGAAACATGAGAAGAAAAACAGGCAACTAACACTAACCTGACATTCAGACAAAGCAACACCGTAAGTCATAAAATACAGTTTTCTTTGTGCTATAACTGTAAATAAGATTTCACCCATTTTATATATGTCAAAAAGTGATTCCAGGTTAAATTAAATTCCCTTTGGAGATTGTTCACTCATAACCAGGTTTCAAAAGAAGGAAACTCACTCATCATTTTCAGTCATTCCCTTCACACTGGATGATGTGAGTTCTTCCCGTTGTGTAAAATTAGCCTGGCTGCCATGAAACAACTAAGTCTAGTTTGAAGTGTGCTTTATTCACACCCTGAATCATTCCAATCATTGATCTATCCCTAGAAGACACTTTCACAGAGAGTCTGGAAGAGACCTCCTGGATGTCCTCCCTCCAAAATGGATGAATTAAGGGGTACTCCCATATTTCATGCAAAAATGTATTGTCTGCATTTCCAAAATATATTACATGGCGAATATATATAAAAACATATTGTAGAAACATATTTTCCTCTTAAAAAGAAATGGGATTGAAACCCCAGCTCCAACCTGTGGCTCGCTGAATGGCGTCTTTCAGGAAGCTGCCTGATGCATCTTTGGATAGAAACTGAGTCATACGGACAAACTGCAACATTGAAAGGACGTTCTGTCGGAGCCAGGGTGGGAATTACACAGTTTTAGGGGCAAGGCCACTTGGCCTTTGGAGTTGCAACTTTTTTTAGGGCATTAAGGTCACATGCCAGGGCACCAAGGCCATTGAGTAAAATGCGTGGACTTGTAACCTATGCTATGAATAAACATCATGACTTCATACAATTAAACAAAAAAAAAACATCACACAAAATACATAAGTTTCACTTTTTAATATTAAATAGCTCATAGCAATACATGTCATTTGTCTCCTTGTGCTTCTTCTTGAGTCTCCATAGTCTCCTCTTCTGTCTTGTACCCGATGCATCACCCATCTCTCCTTGTCTCTCTCCTTGTGCCTCTCCCAGCGCATCACCTAGATAGATAAGATTAAGTCAGATAGATAGACAGACAGACAGACACATCACTCACAGAAAGACAAGTACCAACAGTACAAACTACAGGACAGCAACAATACCTGGCCTGCCATATTCTATTTGTGGCTCTTGTCCCTCCTGGTGTGTCTCCCCCTGTGCCTCTCCCTGCCCATCACCTGGCCCTCTTTGTGGCTCTTGTCCCTTTCCCTGTCCTGGTTGTCTCACTCCTCCTGCATCTCCTTGAACCTGCCCTGCCCTGCTCTGTCTGCAAAAAAGTGATGTACTGTATATATCAATGGAATTGTCTTGGTTTAATGGCATTCTGTATCAACCTAAAATAACATTGGTCTTATACAGTAAGGTTATACTAGAATGACTGGAATAAGAAGGCAACAGTTAGCAAGCTCCTCATGAACTATGAACCATGCGACAACAAAGAGTACCCAGTGTAACGTTAGCTACCTTGCTACCAACAGGTACGTTAGCTACGTTAGCTAGTGCTAGCTAGCCGTAGGCATTAGGCAATGGTCTGGTTCAGAATGTTCGTAACCTAACAAGGAACTAGTAATGAAGCAGATTACCTAGCACAACTATCCAACTAGCACGCTGTGAAGCGAGGACAACAGAATGCAGCATTACCTGGTGGTGGGGGCGTGGCCTCTTGCGGTCCCCTCAGATAAGAACTGACGTGAACTCGTTTCACAGACTTGTAATGTTGGTTTGTAATGGTTGCACGTGCATGCAAAACATTGTGTTGCTTCAAAGCCACCAACATGAGCAGGAATTCAAATCATTTTGGGTTGGGATTCGCTTTTTTTCCCCTTGGGATTTTCTTGCATCCATGATAACCTTGAGAGATTGACTGCTTGGGGCACACCGGCCAAATTGGCCGTGAGGGGTACAATTATTTTCCAGGCACTATGGCCAGAGCGACGGGCAGTGGTATAATTCCCACCCTGGTCGGAGCACAACAAGTTTAAAGTAAAGTAACTTAATGTTTCCCATAGTCTTACTGGCAATTTACCACTTGCAGTGGTGCTGTCAAACCACACTTGTGGAGTTTGTGAGGGTTGAATCTGTCAGCACAACAAAAAATTGAGTGATGCAGTTGCTAAATAGATTTCCATGCAGATCTGCCCCTGGCCAAATTTGGGCTCTAAGCAAATTTTGAGGCCCCCCGGTGTACGCTCCTGCCTGCCAAGAGTACAAGTACAAATCAGTGCAGAGCAAAATGTCATTTAACACATCAATCTTTCTTAATGAGATCAAGCAACATCTGAAATAAAAAATAAATTAGGTCATCAATTAATAATGACAAAATATATTTCAACAACAGATGTTATCTGACGTGTTTAATATGACCATAGTTGATTAATCACAATTAATCCACAAATTACCATGTGATTAAGATTTTTTTTTTTTTTTTAATTATTGTCTTACAGCCCTAGTTATAATAATCATCATCTGAGATCAGCATCTGAGATGTCTGGATCATATCTGAGATATAGTACATCTGGTCGTTGTTTTGGCCATATTAAAAGTCCTTTCAGTGTTGCAGTTTGTCTGTATGACCGTGTTTCTATACGAAGATGCATCAGGCAGCTTCTTGAAAACACCTTGCCATCTAGCGGGCCACAGGTTGTCTTGACATTTTTTTTTTTTGTCTGTTGTCTGTACTGTCTGTACTCTGTATCATGTATGACATTGCACGAAGTTAAATGCCAAAAGTGGGTCAAAGTTTAACATACACTATATTACCAAAAGTATTCGCTCACCCATTCAAATGATCAGAATCAGGTGTCCTAATCACTTGGCCTGGCCACAGGTGTATAAAATCAAGCACTCAGGCATGCAGACTGTGAAACAAGACATTTGTGAAAGAATGGGCCGCTCTCAGGAGCTCAGTGAATTCCAGCGTGGAACTGTCATAGGATGCCACCTGTGCAACAAATCCAGTCGTGAAATTTCCTCGCTCCTAAATATTCCACAGTCAACTGTCAGCTCTATTATAACAAAATGGAAGCGTTTGGGAACAACAGCAACTCAGCCACGAAGTGGTAGGCCACGTAAAGTGACGGAGAGGGGTCAGCGGATGCTGAAGCGCATAGTGCAAAGAGGTCGCCGACTTTCTGCACAGTCAATTGCTACAGAGCTACAAACTTCATGTGACCTTCAGATTAGCCCAAGTACAGTACGCAGAGAGCTTCATGGAATGGGTTTCCATGGCCGAGCAGCTGCAGCCAAGCCACACATCACCAAGTGCAATGCAAAGCGTTGGATGCAATGGTGTAAAGCACGCCGCCACTGGCCTCTAGAGCAGTGGAGACGCGTTCTCTGGAGTGATGAATCACGCTTTTCCATCTGGCAATCTGATGGACGAGTCTGGGTTTGGAGGTTGCCAGGAGAACGGTACATTTCAGACTGCATTGTGCCGACTGTGAAATTTGGTGGAGGAGGAATTATGGTGTGGGGTTGTTTTTCAGGAGCTGGGCTTGGCCCCTTAGTTCCAGTGAAAGGAACTTTGAATGCTTCAGGATACCAAAACATTTTGGACAATTCCATGCTCCCAACCTTGTGGGAACAGTTTGGAGCGGGCCCCTTCCTCTTCCAACATGACTGACAAAGCAAGGTCCATAAAGACATGGATGACAGAGTCTGGTGTGGATGAACTTGACTGGCCTGCACAGAGTCCTGACCTGAACCCGATAGAACACCTTTGGGATGAATTAGAGTGGAGACTGCGAGCCAGGCCTTCTCGACCAACATCAGTGTGTGACCTCACCAATGCGCTTTTGGAAGAATGGTCAAAAATTCCTATAAACACTCTCCTCAACCTTGTGGACAGTCTTCCCAGAAGAGTTGAAGCTGTAATAGCTGCAAAAGGTGGACCGACATCATATTGAACTCTATGGGTTAGGAATGGGATGGCACTTCAGTTCATAGTATGAGTAAAGGCAGGTGAGCGAATACTTTTGGTAATATAGTGTAGTTAGAAGGTTGAAGTGGCTATTGAAGCTCCTACATACACTCTTAGAATGGATGTGTTGAAAAATATCACAAAAAATGTGTTGTCATGTTTAACACATTTTGTGTTGATTTCAACACAAAATGTGTAAAGAAGCAAAAAGAGAAAAAAAATTAACACACTTAATATGTTGGACATAATGTGTTATTTTACGGCGGGAAGGGCTCGCATTTTCTTCATTGTTCGCCATTCGTGCCACTCAAAGGAGACAGAGATGGACGCTGCATCACCTGGTGTGTTCCCAGACCCTTTAGTAAGTATCCACAACGATAACATGTGTTAAATGTGCTAACACATTGATTGTGTTGAAAACAACACAAAATATGTTGTTTTCACACATCATGTGTTAAAAATGTGTTAAAAATCAATCAATCAATCAATCAATCAATCAATCAAACTTTATTTATATAGCGTCAAATCACAACAGAAGTTATCTCATGACGCTTTACAGGTAGAGCAGGTAAAGACCACGCTCTACAAATTATAGTAGAAAACAAGAAACCCAACAGATCCCCTCCTGAGCATGCTCTTGGCGACAGTGGCAAGGTAAAACTCCCCTTTAACGGGAAGAACCCTCAGGTAGAACCAGACTCAGGGTGGACGGTCATCTACCTCTATCGGTTGGGTTGGAGGGGAGAGAGAGAGAGACAAGGAGACAGAGACAGGGGGATAGGGACAAACTGGGACAGCAGACAGACCTGTCAGAGTCGGTCGGGCCGATCAGCTGATAAATGACACGTCAGCAATACGTCGGATGGCGCTTCTGAGGAAGACCGGAGACACAGTCGAAACTGTCAAGCAGGTATGAACAGCTCATTCTCTTGATTTTGTCTGAAAAGAAGAAAACACTTATATATAGCATCCAGCCTTCTCATCTGCAGCTAGATGACCTTCCAGGATGAGCAGGACAGTATAGCCTAGACAAAACACAGAAAGCACAACGAAAGCAAAGGGGCTGTGGACTCTGGAACAATAGCATGCACTGAGTAAAAAGAGGGGGTATAGAGGGGGACAGCAAGAAGAAGAAAGGAAGAGGGAAGAGGAAGATTAGAAGAGAGGAAAGTGCTCAGAGCATGATATGAAGTCCCCCAACAGTCTAAGCCTATAGCAGCATAACTAAGGGCTGGTCCAGGGCAACCTGGGCCGACCCTAACTATAAGCTTTGTCAAAAAGGAAAGTTTTAAGTCTACTCTTAAAGATAGAGAGTGAATCTGCCCTCCTAACTGAGATATGAAGTTTGTTCCACAAACGTGGAGCCTGGAATTGGAAATATCTGCCTCCCAATCTAGTTTTAGAGATTTTGGGAACCACCAATAAACCTGCATTTTGGGAGCGCAGTGCTCTGGCAGGGTGATAAGGAACTATGAACTCTTTCAGATAAGATGGTGCCTGCCCATTAAGAGCTTTGTAGGTGAGGAGAAGAGTTTTAAATTCTATTCTAGATTCTACAGGAAGCCAATGTAAAGAAGCCAGTATTGGAGTAATATGATCTCTTCTCCTAGTTCTAGTCAGCACACATGCAGCAGCGTTTTGGACCAGCTGGAGAATCTTTAACGACTTGCAGGTACAGCCTGATAATAAGGAGTTACAGTAGTCTAACGTAGAGGTAACGAAGGCGTGGATTAATTTTTCTGCATCACTCTGAGACAAGATATGCCGGACTTTTGAGATATTACGCAAGTGAAAGAAGGTGGTTTTAGAGACCTGTTTAATATGGGAGGTAAATGACAAATCCGCATCGAAAATGACTCCGAGGTTCCTTACCGTGGAGCTGGGGGCCAAAGTAATGCCATCCAGAGTAGCTATGTCATTAGAAAGTGATTCCCTGAGGTATTTAGGGCCGAACATGATAACTTCTGTTTTTTCTGAGTTCAACAGTAGAAAATTGGTGGCCATCCAGGCCTTTATCTCCTTAAGGCAGGCTTCAAGTTTACTTAGCTGATGAGTTTCATTTGGCTTTACGGATACGTACAACTGAGTATCGTCCGCATAACAATGGAAGTTCACAGAGTATTTCCGGATAATATTACCTAAAGGAAGCATATACAAGATGAATAAAATAGGGCCAAGCACAGAGCCCTGTGGAACACCATATTTTACCTTTCCACAGGGGGTGGATTCATTATTAACATGAACAAACGGATGTCGATCTAATAAATAGGACTTAAACCAGTTTAATGCTGTTCCTTTAATGCCAATTAGGTGCTCAAATCTCTGTAATAGAATGTGATGGTCAATGGTATCAAAAGCTGCACTAAGTACGGAGAGAAGTCCATTATCTGATGCAGTTAAAGAGCATATTGCAGGTTGGAGACCCCAGTGAATCAATGTGTAGGAAAATGATGTGGGAACTGAATTTTCATTGAAATATGCATATATATATTCTACAGTGACCTCTGGAGTTGTTTTTGTGGCAGAATTTTACTTCCGCATCTCAAAAAGCTAAACCGGAAGTGACGTAGGAAGAGGGAGTGCGGTCAATTTGAACAATAGGAATATAATGGATCTTAATGCTAGTTGTGACACTGAAGAGGCTGTGAATGTGTATTCATATCAATATGACGGACCACAGCCTTATAATTACGAGCCTGTTAGGCGTCAAAGAGACCAGGAACAGACCAGAGTTAGAAGAAATAACGGACAGAGAGAGAGATTCAGCTGTGCTGCGAGGAGAACCAGCGGAGGACCGGGCAGGTGTGTTGGTCAGTGACCTGGGTTAGCTTGTAGATTCGTATATATACGCATTTATCTATGAACGTTAGCAAGCGTTATCTAACACTGTGTTCACATCACAACATTGTAAAGTTTGCTATCACGTATCAGGCTATAACTAGTAATGATCGTCTAATACCAGCAGGAGTATTGATACTTACCCATAACGGAAACTAATGAGCTTCTATCAGTCGTATTTTGCACTGCATCATATAACTCCACACTGCGTCGTATAGCGCTTTACCGGTACCGCAGGAGAGAGATAAACAGCTTCCTGATAAACGATAAACTGATTTTAAAGCCCCCGCCTTGTCGTCTGTCGCTGTCGTGCTGCTGCAGCCGCGTATAAACAAAAGTTGTTATGGCAGTCTGTGTGCGCCGCGCACCTGTCAGATCCGGCAGACCTGACCTGGTGTGCGCGGTGCTGGCTGCCATCAGGTGGGCCGGCCGGTGTGCGCCACCACCCGGTTTAAAGTAGCAGCCAGCTGACATGCCGCTCCGGCACCGCGCTCCCCCGGTCCGCGGCACCCGGTCTGCTGGATCTGACAGGTGCCGCTCCGGCTGTCAGTCGGATGCTTTCTGAAGAAGGAGGAAGTTACCTCCGACACTGCCAAGGTAAATAAACACCCCATGTCTGATTAAGAGAAACAAAAACGTCTTTTAGCTAAAAGGAAGACATGATGAATGTATTTGAACTATATCGATTTATGATGATATCGGACCATGCCTGTTGTCGTATTTCAACGTGATGACGTGCATTCCCGGGGCAATCGCTTTAGGTAATGTGACTGCCCTGTGTGAGCAGCCCTTTACAGTAAAGTAACGAGTGTAGTTGTTGTCAACCCAACCCGGTTCACTGTCTCTGCTCTGCTTCGCTCAGTGGAGACACACGGAGCGCTCAGCTCTGCCCGCGGTCAAACAGAGGAGAGGAGAGAAACTCAGCTCAATCATAAATGACAACAAAACGCAATAGGGCCTGTTTTTTTTAAAAATGTTATTTATCTAATTTATGTGAACCTGTTTCATTTAAGCTCAGTGTGAGCATCTACTGTGTTTTGCTGTCATTTATGGTCGCACTGAGTTTCTCTCCTCGAAAACGGCGGAGTCGACGTCTTGACAGGTTGGAGTTTGTGCAGCTAGCACAAACACAATAATTTACCATGATGATGATAAATAAATGCTATGTAAAACTACTGAAAACAGACCAACTCATTAGACCAAGACCGCTCAGACTCACTACCACCTACTGCTGCGCACTGAGCTGGAGCAGAGCTAAGGAGACCGACTCCCTCTTGTTACGTCATATGACGCGATGTTGAAAAAAAGAGCGTTTTTTGGAGCTTTGCTCAAAACGGCCACTTTTTCCTCTGAATACGTGCCCTAATATCTTGTAAAACATATGAAATCCTGCATTAACCTTTCACATGGTCATTTTCACACAATGTTACGTATAAATTTTGTAAAAAATTTAACCTGCAATATGCTCTTTAAGAGGTCGTTAGTAACTCTAACCAGAGCTGTCTCTGTGCTATGGTGTGCTCTAAATCCTGACTGAAAGTTTTAAAATAGTTCATTTTACTGTAAGTAGCTACAGAGCTGATTAGCGACTACTTTCTCTAATATCTTTGAGAGAAAAGGAAGATTAGATATTGGTCTATAGTTGGCTAAGACATCTGAGTCAAGAGTAGGTTTTTTTAGGAGTGGTTTAATTACAGCTACTTTAAAGGACTGTGGCACGTAACCTGCCGATAAAGACATATTGATCATAGCTAGAAGCGATGTGTAAGGTAATACTTTTTTAAGCAGCTTGGTTGGAATAGGGTCTAGGAGACACGTAGATGAATTGGAGGAGGAGATAATTGAAGTTAGTTCCAATAGATTAATCTGGGAGAAGGTCTCTAACTTATTATCTTTGATAGATGTCTCTAGGGGTGTTTGGTTAATGCCAATTGTGGGAAGGATGTTATCAATTTTATCTCTAATAGCTAGAATCTTATCATTAAAAAAGTTCATAAAGTCATTACTACTGAGAGTTGTCGGAATACAATTAATCACACCTGTAGTAACGTAACACCACGCCTGTGATAGTGTGAGAACCACTGATAATTACTGTAATACTGGCAGGGAAAAACTTGAATCCCACAAGACGTTTTATGTATGGGGGTGGAGTGGGGGAGATCATGTCTTATATAAATGGTGTTTTATTTTGTGGTTGTCAACAAGACATAAAGTACCTGACAAATACACTTGGGTAACAATTTTTAACTGATAAAAAAGGTTAATAAATTTGAAGGTATCACGAGGGTTAATATTACTCAGTAGGTTTATAGTATTAAATTATAATGTTAACTATTGCAGTGAACAATGCATTATGCCCTGTGATGAACTGGACAACCTCACTAGTGTAGTTCCCTGCCTTCCACCCACTGCATGCTGGGATAGGCTCCAGCTCTCCGTTACACTGATCAGGAATAATCAGGCATGGAGCCACCAAGTAACAGCGTAGTGTGACCAAACGCTACACTAGAGTCAGTGTCTCAGGATGATGGAATGTGGACCTCATAACCCTCGCACTAACCGTAGCCTTAACCATGACTGTAGCCTTGGAGGCAGCATTGCAGTTAACAGTGAAAGAAAAAAAAGCAGGACAAACAGTGGGAGAAAAAAATGCAGAAAGCTGACTTGCCAACACTCAGAGCTGTAAAATATATATATACACTATATTACCAAAAGTATTCGCTCACCTGCCTTTACTCATACTATGAACTGAAGTGCCATCCCATTCCTAACCCACAGAGTTCAATATGATGTCGGTCCACCTTTTGCAGCTATTACAGCTTCAACTCTTCTGGGAAGACTGTCCACAAGGTTGAGGAGAGTGTTTATAGGAATTTTTGACCATTCTTCCAAAAGCGCATTGGTGAGGTCACACACTGATGTTGGTGGAGAAGGCCTGGCTCTCAGTCTCCGCTCTAATTCATCCCAAAGGTGTTCTATCGGGTTCAGGTCAGGACTCTGTGCAGGCCAGTCAAGTTCATCCACACCAGACTCTGTCATCCATGTCTTTATGGACCTTGCTTTGTGCACTGGTGCACAGTCATGTTGGAAGAGGAAGGGGCCCGCTCCAAACTGTTCCCACAAGGTTGGGAGCATGGAATTGTCCAAAATGTTTTGGTATCCTGAAGCATTCAAAGTTCCTTTCACTGGAACTAAGGGGCCAAGCCCAGCTCCTGAAAAACAACCCCACACCATAATTCCTCCTCCACCAAATTTCACAGTCGGCACAATGCAGTCTGAAATGTACCGTTCTCCTGGCAACCTCCAAACCCAGACTCGTCCATCAGATTGCCAGATGGAAAAGCGTGATTCATCACTCCAGAGAACGCGTCTCCACTGCTCTAGAGGCCAGTGGCGGCGTGCTTTACACCATTGCATCCGACGCTTTGCATTGCACTTGGTGATGTGTGGCTTGGCTGCAGCTGCTCGGCCATGGAAACCCATTCCATGAAGCTCTCTGCGTACTGTACTTGGGCTAATCTGAAGGTCACATGAAGTTTGTAGCTCTGTAGCAATTGACTGTGCAGAAAGTCGGCGACCTCTTTGCACTATGCGCTTCAGCATCCGCTGACCCCTCTCCGTCACTTTACGTGGCCTACCACTTCGTGGCTGAGTTGCTGTTGTTCCCAAACGCTTCCATTTTGTTATAGAGCTGACAGTTGACTGTGGAATATTTAGGAGCGAGGAAATTTCACGACTGGATTTGTTGCACAGGTGGCATCCTATGACAGTTCCACGCTGGAATTCACTGAGCTCCTGAGAGCGGCCCATTCTTTCACAAATGTCTTGTTTCACAGTCTGCATGCCCGAGTGCTTGATTTTATACACCTGTGGCCAGGCCAAGTGATTAGGACACCTGATTCTGATCATTTGAATGGGTGAGCGAATACTTTTGGTAATATAGTGTATATATATTTCAGGGAAAACAGAGGTTGGATGCAGCATGTAAAAAACTGCGCAACAGAACAGCTGGACAGCAGGATTCCTATAGTGATGTATTGCTTGCAGGACAAAAATATATATATTGCACAAAATTGTTCCATGTTTGTTTTATGTAACCATATTTAATAATAGGCTAGTAATTCATACAGCTGTAAAATTTCAACATTAACATAGCCTACCACTGCATATAAAGTGTGTGTAATTTGATAAGACCTAAGGCACTGGTCTTATAATTGTGTTTATTATAAGGTGAATGTTTCAACCAAAAGTTCAAATTGGAAGTTCAAGGCAGTAGTAAACAGATCAAACATTTAAAGTCACTGGTATGCTGCTTTAAATGATAGGGAATCTGGTGTAGTTTTGATTTCCCCTTGAGGGTGAATTTTCAGTTATCACTACTGATCACTGTGAGAGATCTGCTTTTGATTCAGGTCTTGTGCTCAATGACTCGAGTCTCCCTGATTCTTGTGAAGTTCGTATGAAGTGCTCCAAGTAGGGGATCTGAGGGAAAACCCGCATGCTGCCGTCCTTCTTTTTAAGTCGCAAATCACTTTAGCACCTGCAAATGTGTTGATATTGCAACGGTTACAATAAAAACCATTGCATTGTTGTTGACTGTATGGAAACTCCATACAGTCCATACTTGGCTCACACAAGTTTTTGAAAGCTAACAGCCTCTCTGCTTTATTGCTGTCTCCCTCGCTGTTTTGTCTAATGAACGTCTGGTAAAATGGTGATGGTAAAATGAAGAGGTGATATGACGTGCTCAGGACTGAAGGCAAGCATCGTGTTCATCTTGTGTTCATCTTGTCAAGTTTGTTGGCTGTTTGCTCATCTAGGAGTTTTTATTTGTTGCCTCTTTGGATTATATTGTGTGTGGAGAGGGACCCACTCTTATCATGCCCAAATGGGACATACTTTGTGTTTGCGTTATGGCCAGTCACTGTGTGGTTTGTTCTCATATGAATGATCACACACACACACACACACACACACACACACACACACACACTTTTTAACCAATGTGTTTCAGCTCCATGAGCCTTCATCATGCTGCATCCTGATGTGTATTTAAAAAGGAGAGGAACTTAAAAATATTTTCCACTAATAATTATATTTTTTGATTTGCATGTATCTATACTTTTTGCCTTGTTTGTTTTTGTCTTATTTTTTTCCTGGTTTCTATTATTTTTTTCACTCTCTTTATGCTCCTCTCATCTCTCTTTGTGTGTGAAAAGTGCTATAGAAAGAAAAATTTACTTAACTATCTTACTGCATTAGACTGCCACTTCTCCCTGCTCCTCCACACACACACACACACACACACACACACACACACACACACACACACACACCTTTTGGCCCCACACTTCTGAAATGAATGTGGCATCAGTGATCCTCATTGAAAACCAGAGTTCAGATAAGCAAGCTTGGCAGCAACCTATCTTGTTAGTGGTCTTCTTATGAGTATGACAGGGTAACCACGCTCAACCACTGTTTGGGAGTGAGAATTTATGGCATTTACATGACCTGTCAGCTCCTTCACTGTCACGAGAACAAGCGCTTCACTGAGACGCCTCTTTTCCAAAATGAACCAAGTGTACATGGCCCAGCAAACAATATGATTTTAAGCAGCAACTCAAAGCTGAAAAATGATTTTAATGCCCAACAACACATGCTTGTTTGGGATTCATTATCAAAGTTGTTCCCAGCCCCCTTTTTTTTCCAGTTTTTGCCCAGATCCACGCATTCAGTTTGGAAAATAATTCTCCCAGTGAGGCACTTGGGAAGGAGGTGACAGGTCAAACATGAAGGCTCTCTTAGCAAATACCACCACATTTATCACTTTAAAGCAAATTATTATGAAACATATGATGTATCCCCTTTAATATTCCTTAAAAGGACCCTGTCAGAAATTTAGAATATTCCCGTTTACTACAATTTACCATTTTACATGACAACAAACCATGTGGGGAACAAAAAATTCCACAACATGTAATAAAAATCCCTCACTTTTCAAATGTGGATTTTTGTTTGATACACCCACCTTATAATGCTCTGCATTTGCGGCTATCAAAGGCAGCATTTATAAACCACAGAACTGATAATCAGCCGTGGAAAGCAAATGTTTCCCCGGGGCCAATTTTCCGGCCGAGATTAACTTTCACTCCACCCGGTTTCAGGTCATTAAAACACAACACTGCTGCTGCTTTCAGGAAAACTAATGCGGAGGACTTTATTACATGATGGAATACTGGTGTGGAGAAAGGCTGAAGTCTCTCAAAGTTCATATTCAGATCGTAGTGGAATGAATGGAAACCAAAGGCTGGAGAAAAGAGAGGAAAATCTTTTTCCTCAGCATGTAGGTTCAATCTGTCAAGACAACATATAGAAGGTTTACAAACATCTATATTAATATTCAGAGACAAAAATTCAAATTAAAGTTCTAAATTTACGAGAAAAAACACAAACTTATGAGAAAAAAAATGTAAATTTTGAGATTATAAAGTCACAAATTTACAAGGAAAATTCTATTTTGCAATGGGATTTAGTAATGAGGAACTAAAGTAGAAGAAAAACTAATTCTCACTGTTGTTTCCCATAAATTTGTGACTTCATAATCTTGTACATTTACGACTTTAATCTCGGAAATTCTCAGAATTTTTTTCTCAGAATATGGCCCCCCTCCGCTGGCTCCATTTTTTTTCCAGGCTGGCAGAGTCAGTTGCTTTTTTTTTTAATCACTCAAACCCATTTTGTTTTATGGCTTTTAATTGATTATATTATTATTTCTCTATTTTATCTTCCTGAGTAACTTAGTTCCTCTTTGCTTAAAATGTATATTTATCTGTTGGTGTTTGTGTTTGTGTGTGTTAATGCATGTTTTACACTACTATTTTTAAATGACTCCCTGCACCTTTTTAATACTCCATTGTTTCCATCTGGAAACAGATGGAAACAACTAAAAGACTGTGGCCAAGATGTTGGCCAAGATGTTGATAAACAAAAATAAGACTGAGATCCTTGTCTTCGAACCCCCACATCGCACCACCTCCACCTGTCCACCTGTCCACCTGCACCAGAGCACATGCCAAGAACCTGCCTCCAACAGCTGATGGCAATCTAAAATTTAATAAGCAAGGTTCAATTCCATTGCGAGATCTATCCTTTTCCAGCTTAGAACCATCTCCAGAATTAGGCCTTTACTATCACCCTCCAACCAAGAAAGACTCTATAGACTACTATAACAGCCTCTAACTAGGCATTTCTCAGACTTGCATTTCCCATTTACAACTAATTGAAAATGCTGCCACCTGGTTATTAACAGGGTCCAAGAAAAAAAAAAAAAAAAGAGAGATCACATCCCCCCTGCTGTTGCACCCCTTTAATTGCTCCCCATTCATTTCAGGATTAATTTCACATATATTCAGTCTGTTGAAGTTTTGAAGACTCACCTTGAGACGCACTGTTGTTCTTCTGCTTTCAGTTGTGCACAATTCTGTTTTATCTTTTATCTGATTTTATTGTCAAAACTTACATCTATTATGTATGTATAGGCTATTCAACCTCACTTGTATATATGAGTATGAACATAATTATGTACTTCCATCAGCCTTTAAATTTATTCATTTTCTTTTACAATTCACCTTTGCATGTACATTATTGTGACTACATCTATGTCCCTTTGTATTTGTCTTTATGTCCTGTTTTCTGTTTTTGTGGTGCTTGCAAAAATACTTGTTTTTAAAGTGCTATTTCAATGAGATAAACTTGGGCACACCAGTGGTAATTGGTAGGGCATGAACCACATATCAAGGCAAAGTCCTTACTGCAGTGTCCTGGGTTCAAATCTGAGCCCAGGCCTTTTCTGCCTCTCTGTCCCCAGCCTTTCCTGTATGTAAGAAATGCCAAAAAAAAAAAAAAAAGAAGAAAAAAAAAGAAATAAACTTGAAACTGTTGCAAAGTAATGCAAAGTAAGTCATAGCTCAGATAATTTCTGGGACGCCTCATTTATGCTGAAATTTGTTCCTGGCAGAGAGAAGCATTTGATGCACAAAACAGTAGTTACTGACAAACAAGTGGCTCACACACTACACAGTCCTGTGAAGATAACACATGCTTGTCATGCACATCCTCATATGAGTGGGAGCTGTCATTCCTCAGATGAAGAGTACCTTGAAGCAGTCACAGCACAGATTCTGTCAGACTGCAGAATCATCTCTGGACATTTTTCTCTGCCAGGCAAGACTGTGGATCGGCAGTTCAGTTTCAGAGATGCTTTTGAAGTGGAAGGCAAAAGGGCTTATTCTTGAGTCGAACATTGAAACCAGCTAATAACTACAGGTTGGCTGTAAATTGCATTGTGGAAAGAGGATCCACAGTGCCAACTAAATTCATGTAATATCACTTAATGTAGCTTTAATAATCAGTGAAATTTTCGAATAAATAAATGTCTATTTTACTGCTCTCATTTTTGACTTCTACAACAGTGAATCAACCACAGAGCGTGATTTGTTTTATGTTTCTGCATTAAACAGAAGAAGAACTAGATAGTGAGATACCAAAAATATACAGAGGAAACCCAAGTAAAATGATGTCACTGACTGACACCCAAGAAATTATTGCTTAGCAGCATAGATGTCATGTATGTCAAGAAACCAAGCAACCTGAGGATAACAATTCATAGTTCATTTTGTGAAATGTGATATTATTTCACTCCCCCTCTAACCCTAACCTAACCCTAACCCTTGTTACTGAGTGCTGGATACTGGCTGGATGCTCCAGATGCTAACTGTTAGCCTCCTGCCATTCAGGTGGACTTCCCCCCAGCTAACATTCTGCCTAAATCTGGTCAAAGAATCTGTTGCCTTCTGAAACTGAAATGCACATGAGATAATCGCGTGCGTGTGGACAATAGTTTTTCTCAAATTACTGTATTTGTATTTTTCCTGTTATCAACATCAAGAAAGATCCAGTAACATCTTCATTTCCTATATTATGCTACGTTAGAGGAGCAGTAGCCATCACAGAGACAGAAGTAGATTGCTTGAGTTTGCTATGATTTGTTTTCTTCACTGAACACATGTATTAATGGTGGAAGATATAATTAAACTTTTTTTTTTCTTCTCTGGAAAATAAGCAATCTTTTTTTTACAACATTTCAGGCAGTAAAATTTCTGTGACACATCATCACATTCAATCTTTTTTTTTTTTTTTTTTTTTTTTTTTAACAATTTGAGTGGATTAAGGTGATTTTTTTTTTCAAGAATTTTAGATGGGGGGAAGTCCACCTGAATGGCACAAGGCTGACAGTTAGCATATCCGGCAAGTATCCAGCACTCAGTGACAATGAGAGGAAGATACAGAACAGAACAGCTGGGGGGGAGTGAAATACTATCATGATTAGCATTTGGAGCTTTTTCATACTTAAGTACAGTTGAAAGAACTGGCCTCTTTTTATTGTGTCTGCACCTTAGGAACTGGGATTGATCATAGTTTGTAGAATACAGTCTTGAGGAACCACTGCCAACTCCTACTTCAGGGTAGGTACTCTCCACACACAAGAGGAACCTTGAGTGATGCAAGTGTACGCTGATTAGTCAAACTAACAAGCCAATGCAGCAGCAGCAAGCGCCATTTTTTAACAATCTGTGTTAAACAACATCATGGTTAGCCTTCTGTTTACACAATGGAAACAGCACAAAACAAAAGACAGAGTGCAAAAAAAAAAACAAAAACAAAAACAAAAAAAAGTTTTGACTTGTTAAAGCAAAAAATATACATGGTATATTAACTGGTGACTTATGTCACTTCAGTGCCATAATCCAGTTCCCACTGGCAGTGCAAACGCACCTTGAAGGTATGTAGTTGTAGTCTGATCCACAAGTGTCTTATGAGAAGAAAATAGCACCACTGCTGAAGTGAAGTAACATCATGTTTTTTAAAATGGGTAAATAGGCCTCTAAAGCTGCAAGAGGCAACTCTGAATGCTAGTGATCCCAAATGGCAGCAAGAGGAACTTTTAAGTGGCCATAACCTTCTTGGTATGTCGTGGCATGGAAGTGGTGAACACATTCATCTGTCATTGGTCAGACCAGCTTAATCTGGAGGGAGCGCTCAGTGGAGTTTACTCTTCTGATTTCAACTGGCCAATTGAAGGGAAGATTTCCCATCAGTATCTGTATCTCATCTAAAAATGGAATTTGGACAAAGAGTGTGACTCTGCACACCACAGTAAGTGTGAATGGGATGATCTTCTCTGTTATAGCCCCACTTCCTCATTTACACTGATTACAGGTGGATATTTACATAACAATCTGGCCTAGCAGCTTTAAAATAGCCATCAGTATCCATGTAGCAAGCACCAAGGCAGCAGTAAAGGATCTTTTCCTGCTGTCTGCTGCCCCACTGTGGCAGGTGCAATGTGACCAGATGTGTGGCCCCTTATTCTCTCTGCTTCCATGTGTGTCCCTCACATGGTCCTTACTCGTTCCTCCCACTTCCTCTCTTTCTCTCTCCTCCCTCCATCTCTCTTGGAGCTCCTGCCTTCCTGTGGCTGGAGACAAAGACAGGGAGAGGTTGTCCACAGCAGGTGAGGATGAGGAGGCCACAGGGCAGTCCAGCCAATCAGTGGCTGAGGATCGAGGATATCCATTTTCAGGGCGCGAGCCTGGAGAGGGGAACTTCCAATAGTAATCCCCTTTGAAGAGATAGATAGAGCCTGGAGAAGAGGGAGAGAAGGAGGGTCAGGGTTTAGTAACCACACACACACACAAATAAATTGCATTTACCTATGAGGACCTTCCACTGACCACATTTGTTCATTTACTATGATATATACCTAATCCTTTTTCAAATTTTAACACCAAACTCATGTTGCAGCCATAGACTAACCCCGTCTTTCAAGACTGTACAGACACGTGTCTTATAAGGGTTTGTTTTAAATGATGATACCAGGCAAAGTTTCAAGCAGGATAAATGACACCTCCCCCATGGGACAAAGGACTGCATCGGTGTTTTGTGACTGATGGTAGGAAATAATCTGTCGTCGTCTAATGGTGGAAAACGTCCTCATGACGTGCGGAACAGTCCAAGTTTCACACAGAGTAGAATACACATCCAGCGTGACACTGACTGCAAGAAGCACTGCGCGAGTGTCTTGTGATGGAAAGCAATCGTCCATCTGTCTTCCTTTAATATTCCGCTTGTACCTCCAGAATTTTGACCATGAAACAGCACGTGTACTTCTTTTTCAACTTCATGACACATGACGTGGTTGCCAGTCATGCCCCAGTGGCCTAATGGATAAGGAACTGGCCTTCTATGCCAGGGATTGTGGGTTCAAGCCCTACCTGGGGTGATTGACTAACAACAGAGTGGTGCAGTGGAAGCATGCTGGGCCCATAACCCAGAGGTCAATGGATCGAAACCATCCTCTGGTAGGTGTAAGCTTTTCCAAACACAAGATTCCACAATCAGTTTGTTATTCTTCTCTAATTGGCCTCACCTGTGCTGTTCTTGAAAATGTCAAATTTATTGTTTGAGTCATTGTGATTGGATGTACCAGTGCTGGCACCAGTGCTGGCACCAGCGAACATGGTAGTGTGGCCGAGTGGTCTAAGGCGCTGGATTTAGGCTCCAGTCTCTCAGGAGGCGTGGGTTCAAATCCCACCACTGCCATATGCTTCATCATTGCCTTTGTTCTTGTGCTCTCATTGCCTCTGAAAGAGCTTTGAAGAACATGGCAGGACAGGTGTGATCTAGAGAAGTCCAGTGAAGGTTGTTGTACATTCTCCACGACTTCCTCATTAAAGTCAAAGTTTAAACCAGAATAAAAGACTGACCATGGGACAAAGGACTGATAGTTAGGGTTGGGTATCGGTTGGATTTTATCCGATACCGGAGCCTATTCTGTATTTTTTAAACTGTTCCGGTGCTTAAACGGTTCTCAAACCGGTACTTAAAAAAACAAAAACGCACATACTTGCCCAAAAAACAATACCCTTTTGTTTCCAGGGCCAAACTGAACACAATATTAACTTAAATCTTTAAACAATATAAATACAAGTAACATATGGTAATAATAAACTCAGTGTACTGAGTGGAAGTATTGGACATAGTACACGTTGCCACACACACTGTTGAATGGGAACAGTGTTTGGTAGCCTACTTGATATGCAAGATTTGCGGTTGGCATTAAATTACTAGAAATACCTGAAAAGGAAAGGCTGCTGTCATCATCATGGGCTGGGACTCTCTTCTATTTGTCTGGGGAGGCCAACACTGGCTGCTGCTGTTGAAGTGCTTGGCCTTGTGTCACATAGATTATCAAACACGGTGCATTGTTCGGCTTTTAAATAAACTCCATGTGTCGCCAGATGTTTCATTAAATTTGACGTGTTACCTCCCTTGCATGACATTGCTTTAAGGCATCTGTTGCATGTTGCAGAGTCTGCATCCTCCTTAGACGTGAAATGTTGCTAAACCTTGGAGCTTTTTACCTTCGGCATCTTTATTGATCCTCTCACTATCAGTTCTGATCAACAAGTGTGCTGAGTAGTGGCACTGATGTTCGACAACCGCAAGTTGATGCTGGAACACCAGGGGGCGGCACCAAAATTTTCATTCTTATTCGGTCTTGTTACTACTGTTTATGTTGGAAACCGGTGCCCTATTGGTACCGCGTTTCGGTACCCAACCCTAGCTGCATAGCTGTTACATCTTAGGATATTCTCAGATGTCTTGGATTCCAGTAATGTCCTACAGTGTCCCAAGACATGCAGGTTTTATGTATTGAGACATCTTCAGAAATTTTGACACTGCTATGCTGACTGGGTACGGGTCCAAAGAATAGATAGAATAGTTAGTTCTCATAGGGATAGAATTGAATGAACATGAACACACATACACACCCATACACAAACACCCAAACAACATGTCCACACAGAACACACACCACTACACTTCCTCACCATCTGTGTTTGTGGTGATTCCGTTAACTCCTTCTTTTAGTAGCTTGGTCCACATGTTGACATGTTGCTCCTCCTCAGTGTCTCCCATCTCACCCCATACGGGGCCCTCCTCCGGGTCCCAGACCAGGCTCCACCTACTAGCTACCTCTTCATCACCTGCTCCCACCAAGCTCTGCCCCATCCTGAGCTCAGAGAGGGGTCTGGGGTAGCCTTCCTGGAGGGTAAGGTCCCGGAACAGCCAAAACTGTGAACCTACAGTAGGATAGGAGACACACTGCTTAGTTTGTTGGAGGATTCACCTAACATTTATCAATATGAATACAAACAAGAAAGCAAAACAAAACACAATGGTGCAGACCTCAGGAAAAATTACATTATCACTATTCTTTTTCAGTTGAAAATGAAAATTATTCATTCAAAAATAATCACTACCACTAAAATCACAAATGTCATTGCAATCGCAATATCTGTAAAAATAATTGCAATCTAATTTTTTTAACATATCGTGCAGCCCCACAAATAAGGGGCTGAAATGGGTACAGTGCTACATTTAGGGGTATGAATAGCCTTTGAGAAAGCAGAGCCAGAGCAGAAAAGGTTAAGATACATTTGACTAACACCTTTCAATAAGCATAACTTGATGGAAAAAAAAATCGTAAGCATATGCATGAATCTCTTAAGAGCATCTACTAGAGATGTGATATTTTTATGGTGAGTTTACTATTTTTAAAGCATATTCAGTAGTCAGAATGTACAATTCAATTAAAGTTTAGTTGACTTATGTATATATAACACAGTGTCAACAAAGTTTCAAATCTATAAAAAGTGTGAGGGTGGGGGGGCAGGGTGGGGGCAACGTACTGCTGATGAAGATGATGGCATGGTCCACCTGTCTTTCAAGCACCGCCTGAAGATGAGGCAGGTCCGGCGGTAGAGCTCGCCACAGTCTTCTGACTGAAGCTCCTCTGGCCGACACCAAGCCCCCTGCACCGACCCGCCACATTGTCAAACCTGCTGACAGGACAGGATGAAGGGATGGCTGGGCATAAGAGCACTTTTTGTGTAGCACCTTGTGACAAAGTGGGTAAGAACTCTCCTTACTCAGCACTTGTCCCTTACACATTAACTTAACTCATTGCACTATATTATTTTCTACTGTGTTCAGTTTGCTGTAATTTACCATTGCTAGTATAACATTGCTTCACTCTGGGTTTGTTTGTGTTTTGGTTATAGTTCACATCAAAGCATCCCTCCTTTGTTCAGAGGGAGGGCTCGCCCAGCATTTCCTGGTTCTTATGGTATTAGTGATGTCATTGGCTGACATCACTGGGCTAAACCAGGTGAAGTGTTTTTTCTTTATTTTTCAATGTTTCATTTGTTGATTGACACAATACAAAGTAATGTTAAGATTATTTCCTCCTTATACAGGAGCATTTAGTTATGTGAGTGAGCTTGTATGTACTTTACATAATTTTATTGTGATTTTCTTACATAATTTTATTGTGATTTTCTTGTATTGAAGTTACTATGAGGTCAACCTCGTGTGATGGTACTGCCTGAAGGGGAGTTGAGGTGTGAACTGATCACCCTATAAAGTCAGTCTGGTTTTGCTGTGACTCTGCACACCACAGTAAGTGTGAATGGGATGATCTTCTCTGTTATAGCCCCACTTCCTCATTTACACTGATTACAGGTGGATATTTACATAACAATCTGGCCTAGCAGCTTTAAAATAGCCATCAGTATCCATGTAGCAAGCACCAAGGCAGCAGTAAAGGATCTTTTCCTGCTGTCTGCTGCCCCACTGTGGCAGGTGCAATGTGACCAGATGTGTGGCCCCTTATTCTCTCTGCTTCCATGTGTGTCCCTCACATGGTCCTTACTCGTTTGAGGAGCATTAAATGTTTGAGTTCCCCCCCTCTGGCAGAAGGCTGAGGAGCATTAAAGCCAGAACATTGAGGCTAAAAGATAGCTTCTACCCCCTCTAACCAGCCCTGCACTTTCTACTGTCTTTATGCTCTGTTCTCACCATGCTGCTTGTTTTACCCATTACATTATTTATTTATTTTTATCTTTATCCCAACTTAACTAGGCAGTCATTCATTTATTGTTTAGTACTGTTCTTGTATGCTGCTGGATCTGAGTACAAATTTTGTTCTTATGTGTTACGTGTAAGAATGACAAGAAACGAACCTGAACCTGAACCTGATTAGTTTGTTTATGAAGACCTGCTAAAAAAGCCAGTGAAGTTTGCAATCTGACCTTTGAAGAAGAACGTTTCTCCTCTGATCTTGGCCACAGCATCAAAACTGCTGTGACAGCGATCTATGGAGGGTCTGCAAGACAAACAAGGAGAATAATGTCACACAGTTACAAGCCTTGATTCGATATAAGACTATAGAATATACATGTTCTATACATTCATACATACATTTGTATACATTCCATCACCTGCTGAAAATCTGAGAGAGGCATACTGTTGTACTGAAAATAGTGTTCACTGCATTGTTTTCTACATTTAGGAGAGTAAATTAACTTGTATGGGAATTCACATCAAAAAGCCAAATAGATATCCAAATAGATAATGATTGATAAAAAGTATCTACTACTGTCTACTACTATCTAAATAGATAACTGTCTCTTTTAAATGTTTAGACACCAGCTTAGTGGTAATATTTCATTATTAATTCAGTTTTCTTCTCTTTTAGTGCCATTCAATGTATGACGTAAAGGGGATAGTTCACTCATTTTGAAAAAAGTGAAATCATAAACCTTCTGTGGATTAAGGTGGTGAGCCTGGGGGAAGTCCAGCTCAATGGCAGGAGGCTAATAGTTAGCATTTGTATCATCCAGCCAGTATCCAGCACTCAGTAACAATGAGAGGAAGATAACATCATTGCTGTCCTACATCAACTGGGAAGTGAAATTATATCAATTTTTTTTCATAATGGGTGACTTATCCCTTTAATTAAGAACTGCAACATCACCAAACAGTCTGCTACGTAGTTTACAGTGACCTAGAGTTGACAAAAGTGGAGGGTAAACCAACTTAACCCCTATTGTCCCACATTTTTACTAGTGGAACAGAGATTAGCACCTCTTGAGGCTACTGGCTATAAATCATATAGTTTCATACCTTTCATTCAGTTGTGATATTTTTAATATCACCCCTTTTCCCTGTCTCTGACAAAACGTTTCATCATAAGGTTTATATTGCCAGTCTTACTCATATCTGTGTTGATGGACATGGCCTCTGTGGCGCAACTGAGGCTCTGGGGCCAGACGAGGAGCGTTGGTGGGTAGCAGCTGGTTTATCTTTCCTGAACACACACACACACACACACACACACACACACACACACACACACACACACACAAATAATATGTGCACTTCAGGAGAATGTTTTGGGTGCATATGGGTAAACACTTTATAATACCCTTATAAAGGCATACCCACTTTACTGTATATTACACAATAGAAAGTTATTGTAATGCAATCAAGAATGTAACTAGTGGTATTGTAGTAAATACACCAAATTTCATATCCTGAACCTTTATATTAGACTAAAAAGGTTCTGCGCTATTCAGCACAGAAAATGGTAGATAAATAAAGTGTATATTAGGGAGATTTACACAGTATTTACATCATATATGTACAGTGCATGTACATGTAAGTATTTTTCCATAGGCTAATAATGCTATTGTAAATCAACTGTTAGAGAAAAGGACATACAAAAGAGCACACTATACTATACATAATGACGTTCACAAAATAATTTCACCAAAAACAAAAATATACAAAAGTAATATTTTTTTCTGTAATGAAAAAAAGTCACAAAATATATCATGAATATCCTACTCAGATATTCTCACACATATGTTGGCACATGATTCCTAAAATGAACTTAGACTGCAATATCCACCTCTGAACTTTCCAAATCATGGGACTGGACTAGGGGAGAGTGGGGTAAGTAGTGCCAGTTTTTACTTAAAGTGCCTTTAAAGCGAGGGGATTACAGTAATGCCTCCAACTAAAATATGCACATATAGTTTAGGATGTTGTGCATCCCTGGGAACAATCACTTTGGATCTTATATAAACTGTTTGAGAAATATAGCTTTCGAAAAAAAAGTGGTTTTGTGGCACAACTTGCCCCCGCACCGAGGGCAAGTTGTTTTTTTTTTTTTCCGTGCGCCCCCAGTTGCACTGCCCATAGCAGAAACCGTCCCTGCTGCCGAGTCTGCCAGCACAGCGGGATACTGCTGCAACTCTCTCTCACTTGTTTGCGCTGCGCTCGCACAGCTGGTTGTCTGTCTGTCACTGAAAGTTTAGCCTCCAAATCCAATCCAGTCTCTCACTCTCTCCACCAGTCACATAAAAATGAAACGTCATAATCAATAACAGAACACATAATTCTATTTTTTTTATTTAAAAAAAATAAATAAAAATCCCCCACAGAACCCGAAGCCCGACCTGACCCGCCCAATTCACGTAAATTTTAGGCCCGACCCGACCCGAAAATGTCGGGTCGGGTCGGGTCGGGTCGGGTTCGGGCAGAATATGAGAACTCTAATCACAAGTTGTGTCACTGGCACAACTTACCCCAGGCCCTTTGGCACAAATTACCCCAAGCCCACCATTTTGAAAAAAATGCATCCCCCAGCTGTTTTGAGCCAACATCATGCTAACTGTATAGACTCATGGTGTAGCTTACTAAAGTACTAAAACCTGTGTGAACTGTTTTCAAAGTTTTCTATGATTGTTCAAACACAGCAATCAAAAAACCTTGATCATAGAAATTTTACTTTGGAGGGCAAAAAAATGTTTTTTGAACTTAAATGTGCTTACCTCTCAAGCCATGTGTCTTCCTTCTTTGCAGGATGAGTGAAATGGATGCCTCTTCAAAAATATGTGGTCACATGACCAACTTCTTCTATGGTTTTCTAGATAACAGGGGTGGCACTACTTGCCCCTTGGTGCAAATTACCCCACTCTCCCCTACCTCTTTTCTCAAAGGGAAAGTCATTTCAGCCAGCCTCCTAAACAAGGTACTCTGGTGTGGTTTGGTGACCCTGAACAACAAATTAAAGTACATATTTGGAAATTTTTTTTCCCTTGATTTTTTTTTTTTTTTTTAAACCAAGTACTGTAAAAGACACAAAGTGGCATCTCACTCCTTTCCCACAAACTGCAAAACCAATCTACAACACACACAATCTCCATACTGAGCAAATTTCTTTTCATTTTTGGATAATGTCTTATTAGAGATGGCATACCGTAGAGCTGGGTGATGTGATCCAGATCTTGAGGTCCCAAGCGGTAATGGAGGGGATCCCCAGCTGGGCCCTGGTAGTATGGTCTCATCACTGAGCGGCGGTTTGAGGAGTGGGCCAGGCCCAGGGCATGGCCAAACTCATGGACCAGCACTGTGAACAGGTCTGTGCCCTCAGAGGCTGAGCATAAAACAAAAAGGAGAGAAAGCTAACTAAATTTGAAGTTCTAGATTAATTTAATCTTATTTTTGATTTTGATTTTGATTTGTGACTATGGCTGAGGAAGCACATGGCCAAGGAACTCCAAGAAAAATGGCTTGTTAGCTGACTGGTTCGAGGTCAGGCTTACAGTATGCTCACTCAGGCCTGTGTTCCCTCATTTATTACTCAATAGCCTACATTTAGGATTAGGTTCAGTAATAATAGCCACAGGTTCTCACACCTTTCCTATTTCAAGTTTCAGTAGTATGGGTGGCTTTCAAGGTCCTGCTTGAAAATGCCTAAAGAAAAGGCACTGACCCATGTTTGTGAGTTATTTGCTACATTTAGGGTTAGGGTTAGAGATTAGCTCTCATGGCACACTCCCATTAAGATGCACTGAAGAATAAAGAACATTTTTACTATTTAAAGCAAAACTGAACTTGATCTGTTGGGTTGAATAGTCACTTCAATAGCATGGCAAAACAGGTCCCAAAATAACACTTTTAGTCCATAAACAAACAAGGACAAAGTGGATTATACCTGTAGAAAACAAGTTCCAGTACCCATTTTTCATGTAATTACAATTATTTAATTATAACAATTTAAGAAAGTACAATCAGGTTATTTCCTCCTGGCATGAGGCGACTATGTGGAAGTTTCCTTTATTTCACCACCATGTGGACTTGTATAATGCCCAAGGAACTGTCCAACCCAACACTCTATCAAAGTCCAATTTGCTTGAAGAGCAGGCAGCACATTGGCTCAGTAGTGTGATATATCTCTATATCTCTCTCAGGTTCATCCCTTCCGGTTGGCTTTAATATAAGGCCAGAATTGGTCCCATGGGTATAAAATCATCATCACCCAACTTGGCTAGGTCATACTGCATTTACAATATTTACAACATTATTTACAATAATGATAAAGTGTAAGAATTAGCAGTTTTCTTAAAAAGACCCCACCTGGTTGTCTGAAGGCCCACTCCTCCTCTGCATCCAGGTGAACCTCCCCAGCCCGAGTGGTGTCCGATGGGAAGAAGGCGTGGCCAACTGCACCACCTACCCCATCGAAGGGATAGCCATCGCCATGGTAACCATGGAGGAAGTCTACCTGCAAGTCAGCTGCCTCTGGATTGCCTACCTGGAGATGGAGGCCAATGGAAAGCAAAAATCTTTGGTAGCATTTTGGTAGCACTTTAAAACCTTGGTAAAATATTGCATTGCGTAGGTACCCGGGCATGAAAAGAGTCCACATGATGATGAAATGTCCTGATTAATTGCATACAACATGGAATATGCCAACAAAAAAACAGTACCAATCCCAGTACCCATTTTTTGTGTGTAATTACAATTATTCATAAAAACACTATCAGGTTGTTTCCTCCTGGTGCAAGGTTACCGTGAGGAAGTAACCTGCAGACACTACCTGCCGGGTCTACTTTCCTATTCAAATTGGAAAATAACAAGAAAAGAGCTGTTTAATTTCCTCAAATAAATGGGTACCAGGACTTGTTGCCTTTTATATCAACATCATCTGCTTTGTTTGCATTCCTTTATGTGCTAAAAGTGTTATTTTGAAACCTGTTTTGCCATGCTGTTGAAGTGAAAGTAAAGATAGAAATATAGCATTGTGGATTTGCAGCCCAGGAGAGCACAGAGCAACCAACAAGGATATTCCATCTCCTTGTGGACTCATCTATCTCTCAGGTAACTATACAGCTCAACACTCATGCAGCATTCATGTCATACAGCCAACACAGAGACAGGGCTAGGGAGAGACAGGACAACTAGTATTTACAAGTGAAGTTAACTATTAGAATTTATAATCTCAAAGCTGAGATGAACAATATTTTCATATTTTCAATAAAACTCATATATCCACAATGTTTCTGTGTCTGGTGTGACATAAAGACACAGTCAGACAAACAGACTCACCTCATGGAACTCTAGAGGAGTCGGCTCTGCCCACACTCTTAAGGCATAGAAGACAAGTGAGCGAACTGTCTCTCGGGACAGATGGGAAGAAGAGGGGTATGAATGTAACCTGAGACACACGGAGAGGGAGAGAGCTGATTGAGAGCAATTCAAAATGGAAAACAGATTTGATCATATTATTAAATCTCAGTTTGTTGCTCTTTGTGTGTGGGGGCCAGTAAGGGACAGCACTTATAACTACTGGAAACAATTTTAATTTTTTATGTCACACACACATAAAAAACAACATTTATTTGTAGGGCACAAACAGACATTTAAACTGCACTACATTTTCTAATTATTTACTTTCAACAGAAACAAATCCATTTTCATTTGAGTATATCAGAGTAGTATATCAAAGAACCTCAAGAGGTCCTTGAGGTTCTTCTGCGGGTCCTCACCCGAATGAAGAGTTGGGCAAAGTCACTTGAAATGAGTGTCCTTGGCTTATTGACAGTCAACATGAAAAAGTTGGAAAACTCCTGACATAGACCATAGTTGGATATTTAGCCAACCTCCAGTTGATGTTCCGCCGGGCCCACATGGAGGCAGCCCTCCTCCTCCTCCTCCTCCTCAAGCTGCTTCCCCCCTGATCGACCAGCGGTCTGGATGGCTCCTCCTGGTCAGGCAAGGAGCAGCGAGGAGTCTTCATCAGAGCCATTGTCTCTTCATCTGAGCACGGTACACAAGAACAAGAGGAGAGCCAGAAGTGGTCTATAGAGCATCAGAACCATCCAGGATCTACAGCTCAAGACTTTGTACACAAGTTTATTATTTTATCTAGCACCAGTGCACACTCCCACCTGCATGGTTCCACAACTTCATTCATTCATTCATCTTCTAAACCGCTTATCCTCACTAGGGTCGCGGGGCTGTGCTAGAGCCTATTCCCAGCGGGAATCGAACCCAGGACCTTCTCACTGTGAGGCGACAGTGCTAACCACTGCACCACTGTGCCGCCCGGTACAAATTGTGTATCTAAATAGTATTTTTTGGTGCATGGAACATCATATACTGCACCAGGATGGTGCAGTATTTTCTCCTCCAAACATATGTGTAACAGATTTTTCCTTTACAATGGTAACTGGGACTAATACCTTCCAATAAGGAAATGAGCACACTATAACAATTACTGCTAAAAAATATACAACCATCCAACTGTGGATGTCCCAGGTCTGGATCAACACCCAGCTAACGAGGGGCCAAATGCAATCAGTCCTCAAATTTTCCAAATTTTAGCCAAATCAAATCAACTTTTTGGGACAGAAAAAAGAATACAACCTCCTTAAGGATTTGTTGGTGGAAATAAAAATATCCCTTCCTTGTGCATATGAAAGCTTCATTTCATTCAAGTTATCATAAGCAACTAGTTGCTTTTAAATGTCACAGATGGTTAAACAGTAAATGTGCTGTTTTGACACACTGCATTTTACATGTGTGTGTGTGTGTGGCATCAGGTTGTATTTGGAAGTAAATCTGGTGTTTGTTTGTTTCATGGCACAAAACAGGAAGAGGGTGCTGTTTTTCCAAAGCAAATGGCGCTCAATCTTTCAGAGTTACTGAATAGAGAAATCGCTCCCAAAATGTTCATATCCTTCAGGAAAGAGGGGCGGGACAGAAAACAACTGGCTTTATGGGAAATGAGGTCTTCACACCAACCACTGTGATGTGAGATACAGGCTGGATGTGAATGTCAACAGTGTGGACTAGCAGACTCAGCCTTCACAGGCTTGAGTCTTAAGTTAATTAGAGCTTTGCATCATTATTCTGGAAGTCTGCAAGGGCGCTGGGCTGGGAGGGTACAAAAGGCGCTAACTAGGCAGGATGTCACGTTACCATAGATATGTTCAACACGAACATCTGCAGATCTAATACATTTGATATGAATAATAACACTTGCACTTACTTTGAATAGCTCAATTAAATTAAATATCTAAGCATTTTAAGACTGTTAAGAAATGAGTCACATAAAACCCTTAGCTGAGTATCGAACTCCACGAAAAATGGCTCAATTTTTTTCCCTCAGTGCAGTGACAATGAATGCAGAGTCTTCGGATTGTAACATACTAATCATATCAAGAAATATTTATTTTATTTATGTATATAAAATCAAACCTCACTACGTCAGAACACTGTCAAGTCAAACTTTCAGAGTATTATAGAGTGTTTGGTTGCATGGTTGCCTGGATGTGAATTTCCCTCAGGATCAATAAAGTATCTATCTATCTATCTATCTATCTATCTATCTAGTCAAATCACACCCTGGTAATTATACAATGCAACACATAATGTGCAGGACAGCCATGGCCTAAAGGCTAGTGAAAGGAAGATCAGTTTGATCCTTGGACCAGCAGGAAAATGAGGATGGGGGAATGATTAACAATGCTCCTCCCTCAATACCCACAGCTGATGTTCAACTCCCCTGGAGCAGAAGGGCAGACTGGGGTGTGAATGTGTATAACTGAGTGAGTGTGTCACAGGGCATTTTTAATGTTAATGACTAAAATGTTGATGACTAGGATGCACACAAATGAAATAGAAATTACCTTAAATTAATTGAGGTAACAAATAAACAACACTTTATTTATTTATGTAATGATTACGTTGTTATAGCAATATAAGGTGAAAATGATATGTTATTAATGATTGAACAAAAATGACAAGAGGATGCATCAGTAATTATTTCACCTGAGGGTTGACAGAGTACTTTTTACAGTGATAATATGTCAAATTATTATTTGTTTTAACAATGTAAATTACTTATCAAACAGACCTAACAATTCAACTAACAATGAATAAGCAGTAGTATGCATGTGATAACACAGATTGAAAAATAAGCCAAAGTGATACCGCTTCTCTGAATAGACAAGCTAAGCCAGTGTGCTGCTGTTAGCCAGTGAAAATAGAGCGGAGTGGCAACTCTTCGCTTTGTTACACAATCTCTGTCAGTGCGCTGCTGTAGCCTAGAAATTTTCTTTGCCTTTTGGACTCGGTTTCCATTTTATTTGGCTAATTCCACGATTCTGTCCGTGATTCCATGATTGCGGAAATTATAGGGCCATACCACTGTTCTGAAAAAAAAAAAATAGCGGTGCAACTTGGTGGGTGTTATCCTGGGGTGTATTCAGCGCAGACGTACCGGTATGTAACGTCAAGTCAAGGTAACTTTATTATCCCCAATGGGGCAATTTGTTGTGCAGCCAGCAGAGAGAACACTCCTCCATACATACATGGACATACAACTCATCAAGACAGTGGACATGATAAATAAATACAACATAAAGAAAAGAAAAATAAATAAATAAATACAATAAAACCAATGCAAACCAATGAACCGTACTAGTTAAAAAACAGTCATGTGATGGTGTTTAAAAAACTAGTGACAGTGGGTATAAAAGAGTTCTTGTGTCTGTTGGTCTTACATCTTTTTGATACAAATCTACGGCCGGACGGAAGCAGTGTGAACTCTGAGTGTAGGGGGTGACGAGGATTATCTAGGATTGATCTGGCTTTCTTAATGGCTCTGTTTTTGTAGGTGGATGGCAGGTCATTTAGGGTATCCCCAGCAATCTTGCTACACTCATGCACAATGCTCTGCAGACGTTTTTTGTTGTCAAGCTAACAGAAACGATAAAGCTCTGAACAACCTGTTGCATTACGCAAGCGTTGGGAGTATGGAAGCCCAGAGGGCCATTCTCCTCGCGATTGTAGCCGAAGAACTCTCTGAGCAGGACATTACTTTACATGGATCATTAATTTTAGGGGTACTGCAATACATTCAATTTCCACTATGAAAAAAACAGCTATTGTTAAACATTGTTTCCAAGATTTGTATCATACGCCTACACAAATGAGTTTTAAGTTTTAAGTTGAAAAAAAGTTGCCATATTATTGAGAAAAACAATAAACTATGTCTGATTTATTGTCATACTTACCACATACATGTATGTTCTTTACCTCTTCAAATGATGGTCAGCATTTTAAACACAGGCTGCACTAATATAGCGACTTGGAAGCCATAATGGAGCTCTAGTGTTTTAAATCATGGAGGCTTCAATACAGGCTGATGCTGATTGGATAACACCTGTGACACGCCCACAAAATGGAGGAAAACTAACTGTGAGGCATGTTGCTCTCTGTTACAAAACGTTACAACCAAACACACCATTCAATGAGACAACGTCACACAACGTTATGTATCGTTATGTCGTTGAATACACCCCTGGTAATTTCTCTGCGTGAGAAATACAAGGTGTGGTGTGTGAGTGTGTGAACGGGCTGAAATGCGGGAGACTTGAAAGCCCTGATAAAACATTATGAAATGAATTAACTATTGTTCTCGTCGTTCTCTTTGAAATATTTCCACACAGCAGACATAGTAGCAGCATATCACACACCTCAGCTTCAAAACAAACTTCTGCATGCTGCCGTGTTCCGCACATGCACTGTTCAATGGCGTCTGTCACAGACACAGACCCGGCCTGTAAACGTTGGTAGTTAATAAATACTATTTTATTCTCATTTATTTTTAATCACTAATAGCCCATATATTGTAAATGTGATTAAAAATAATAACAACAAATATACATATGTATATATATTATTTATCCAATACCTGATCAGGACATAACGTCCGAGTTCCGATCGAGTCTGCAGTCACGTGATCGGCCCCGATTTCCGATCACGTGATTGGATCGGGACAACCCTACCAGTAACCTCCAATATGGTATCATTGTTTACAAAACTTATAATGATGTAACACTATATAAATGTTTAAAATGCAGAAAGATAGATTAGTAAGAGAGACAATTACATAAGCCCCAAACCTAAAAATATACAATCTTACCTACAACTCCAGTCTCTTTGAGGCCTGCAAACCTCTGCATAGACCTGATAGCATGAGTGACAGCTGTCCAGGCCTGTAGCTGTCCGGTGGAGGGGTCAGAAGTTGGGAGATAGCCATACCTCATTAGCCAATCCTATGAGAGAGAAGGAAAATTATCTAGAAACGGGAGTTCTTGAACTTTTTCAGTCCTGTGCCCAAACTTAGTAAATACAGTGTCCGCTTGAAGGTCCAAGTCCAAAAATGGGTTCTGATGCCCTCAGCATATATAAAACCACTAAAGGTGAAATACTGGCATTTAGAAATTTGATTTTGTTGTTAGAATTCTGTTTAAAATTCTAAATTCTGAGCCCATGTAAGTACAAATGATGTACAGGTCAAGCATACTAAACCAATTCAATAAACAGGTAAGAATTGCACATGGGGTTTTTCCATTTCTAAGATTTTTACTATTTTTGCGTGCCTTCTTCTTTATGATAATCAGTTTCATATATGCTTAAAGGTTTACTATGTAAGACTGAGACTGTCCTCCATCAAAAAACAACCCCATTGAGCATTTGTACATGAGCCTATTATGGCCTGTAGTTCTGTTTTAAAGTTAAGCGACCTCTAGCAGTCCTGTAAATAACAACACCATGGTGTAGTATTAGTGGAGTGTCTGATATTACAGAAAAGAATTCTCTGTCCTCTTGTCGTGATGTGTTTAATGACCTCACAGACCATCACCATCTACAATACTGCCTCCGTTTTTTGGCTCTCTGTGGCAGGTCCAATATTTCAACCCCCTCCACCGTCACCATGTTGGATGTTGTCAGAAACTGTTGACTCTGAGATGCTCTCTAGTGGATTTATTGCTTAATATACATGCCGACATAAAGTATGTGGGGAGTGATGGTTACATCGTTTGACAAGGACATTTTTATTTTCTTGTGTAAAGGAGCACAAATGAGCCTTTACAAGGTTGGAACAAACGAGCCATGTGGTCGTTTGGGTTGGAGGAGTTGTTGGTAAGACTGTTCTAAAGTCAGGACCCTTCAGACTCAAGAGACAAAAAAACATGTAATAAGCACCAGGTTTGAAGGTTTCGGGGATGTTCCATTTCCTAAATTAAAGACAATCTAGGAAATGGAAATTAGAAGAGGGAGTTCTAAGGAATCTAGGAAATGGCACAACACCTTCATCATTTCAGTATTCTAATAAATCTTCTAAAACATCAAACATGAGAACACATCACCTGTAATGGACCCCTCCACGTCACAAGGTATCTCAGTTTCTCAATCATTCACACATCACCTATCAAGAATTTATGTGATTTAGAGGGGGTGAGGAGATGGTGAATGTAACCACCAGGTGGAAATGTGATACACCTCACTACTCATGACAGATGATAGATTACTAATCCAGAGAAGTCCAGATCACAGCTAACAGACTAGGGAGTCATGGGTTCACATTGGGAATTCAGCCAGCAGAATGTGGTGACCGTTCCCTCTGTGTGTGAGTGTCTTGAATGTGTCACATTCATAGTCAAGATCCTAAATAGAAATGAAGCACAGCAACATTTTGGACTTCTTGGGACTTAGGCTCATTAAATCAGATTAGTAGCCCACTTCATGTACCACAACATTGTGACTCATTCTGGTATAATAAGACAATGACTTGTAACATAAGAACAACAACAACAACCAAAAAAACAAAAACAAAAAAAACAAAAACAAAACAAAACAAAAAACAAAAACAGAGAGAGAGAGAGAGAAATTTTTCAAAATTGAAAGAAAAACTGTAAAAAAAAAAAAAAAAAAAAAATCACAGGAAAATGACCAGAAACTTAGCAAAAAAAAAATGCTGAAAAAGAAAAAAAAGATAAAAGACATACAAGAAAATCTATTTAATATATTTAAATTAATTAAATAATTATATTTAATGAATTAAATGTATTTATATTAAACTTATTCAATTCAATAAATTATAATTACCATAATTACACGCCAGACACAGACACGCACACAAGAAAAAAATGAGAAAAAGAAAAGAAATAAGGTGGAATATTGTTAAGAGGGGGAAATAAAACCTTACAGTATTACAAGTTACATGATCAGCAGAGAATGAGAGTACTATAATAAGCAAATGTCAACGTAAATCACTGTAATCCATGCATTTCAAAGTTTGTGTACTTGTCTTGGATCATCTTGCATCAACATGCTGTGTTTCTCTTACCACCAAGTGGGTGCTCTCGTCTTCAGTGGGCGTCACCGGTGCAGAGGAGGGAGCCAGGGTTATACCAGCAGCAGGCGCTGTTTGCAAGCGTTCCCAGCAGAGGGAGAGAACAAGCCAAGCCCACGTCCTCATTCTGCATATATGTTTGTGTCCCAGCATTGCATCTTGCTTTTCAAACCCTGAGTTGCCATTCAGTAGTTTATCGTGCCATACTGTGGGTCTGGAGGGAGTTAATCAAAGAAAAGAAAAAAGATTTGATCAAACATTGATTTTTATTAGGAAGCTGAGTTGATAAAAGGTATCAGACTTGATATCAGAGTTCTAAAACACGACTGCTTGCTTTAGGGAAAAAAATAGTAGAAATATATAGTATATCAAATTGTTAGATATCAACATGCAAAGTCACTGGCATGCAGGGGCGGCTCTACCATGGTGGCATGGGTTGGCAGCTAAAAATAGGCCTTGCCAGTAGTTTCAACACTGATAGAAAGATAACAATCGATACAACCAGAATAAACTCATTGTGACTTTTACACTCTAAAGAAATTAGAATAATCAGAACTATGTCAAGCTGGTGGTTCTGTACTCAGTTGGTGGTGTTTGCTCATTATCAAGAATGATGATTTCTTTCTTTCTACTTCTTTTGCTCTATCTATCTATCTATCTATCTATCTATCTATCTATCTATCTATCTATCTATCTATCTATCTATCTATCTATCAAGTATGTTATGCTGTAATGGCACCCTGTAAAATTTCCATGCCACTGTTTTGCCTCCCCATGAATATTTCTGTAGATCCGCCCTGCTGGTGTGGTCCTTTCAAGCTGCTTTCTGTGCTTAAACTGTTCTAGGTCAACTGACTGAATACCCTGTCAATGTCCACCTGCAAAATAACAAAGCAAGGAATAACACCATGACTTACAATGTCAAACTAACATGAATGAGTTAAAGTGTCAGTGAAAGAAGCTGACAGCAAAGATCCATATGATATTCCCACTGGGATATCCAAGAAGATGCAATCAGGAGATGGAAGGAAATTACCATGAGATGCAGGGGGGGCGGAGGGGGGGGCACTGGTAGCTTCTGTATGGGATGCTGGTGTGTATGTCAGAAGAAGATGTGGCAGTTTAATTAAATTAGTGGGTACCATGTTAGCCAAAGAATGGGGGTGGAGAAGAAAGGGTGAAAGGAAGGATGAATGGATGAGAGAAGGAGGAGAACAGTCATTTGAAGTAATAAGATTAAAGTGGCAGAGAGGATGGAGGACAGGGGTAAAAAGGATGAGACTATTAAGAAAAAGAAAAAAAAAAGGGACCAAGTGCAAAAGTGTTTGTGAATAGGTGTGCAGTGCATGTGTGCAGTTAAAGGGATACTTCGTTCATTTATCCAAACTCAATTTTTTTTCATATTATTTCTTTCATATTTCATATTATTATTATTATTAACTGTTAACCTCCAGTCATTGAGCTGGACTTCCCCCCACTTAACACTCTTAAAAATAGAGACCCCAATCCCCTCAAACTGTTAATTAAACAAAGTTTGGGTTTGATGATGAGTTGCAGAATTTAGCTGTGACATTACTTGCTGATATCTTTTAGTACTCCAGAGAAAGTTCTTATTTTTATTCTACAACATGCATACATGCAGTTAATGTAGAAAACAAATGATAGCAAACTCAATCAATCTACTTCTATCTCTGTGGTGGCTGGTGGCGTGGGGTGATACAAGAAGTGCAGAAGGTACTGGACCTCTCCACAAGTTGATAACAGGAAAAATACAGTTATCAATAGCAATTAGAGCAAAGCTATCATCTGTGTGTATGTACATTTTAGTTACGGAAAGAGTCTTTTTAAGGGATATTAAACCCTATTTGAGTGAGTTAAGGCAGTTATCTTTAAGAATTTTAGCTGGGGGGAAGTCCAACTCAATGGCAGGAGGCTAACAGTTAGCATCTGGAGCATCCAGCCAGTATCCAGCACTCAGTAACAATGAGAGGAAGATAGCACCACTACTATCCTACAGAACAGCTGGGGGGAAGTGAAATAATATCACATTTTTCAAAATGGGTGAATTATCCCTTTAATGGTATTGCAATAGTAGATTTATTTAGCAGCAGCCAGCTCACCTACAACATAATTATTATCTGGCACTGTCCTCCTACATTTGATATCACACACACACACACACACACACACACACACACACAGAGAGAGAGAGAGAGAGAGAGAGAGAGAGAGAGAGAGAGAGAGAGAGAGAGAGAGAGAGAAACTCACAACTGAACTTTGTGACAGTACAGAAACGGTTGAAACTGTAAATCTGGACTACCAGACAAACCTAATGTACCAACAGGCAGCAACAAGTAATTCCACCACAGGAGAGAAATTGTTTTTACTCTTACCTTCCTCTTCCTCCCTCCCGTTCTGTCTTCATTTGCTGCCTCGAACAGATGTGTCCTTTCCCTTCATTCCTTCCTCCCTTTTCTAGCCAATGAACTCCCACCTTTTCCTCCCCCAACCCCCCATTCATCCCGCCCTCTGCCAATATGCTTTGCTGCCCCCCCACTGCCATTACAAATGTGGCTTTGCATGAAAGTCTAAGTGTGTGTGTGTGTGTGTGTGTGTGTGTACATGTGATCTACACAGAAATACACTTTTTCCTCACATCTAAGAAGATTTTGACTTCTTCCTGGCTTTCCTCACTCTCTGTCACTCAGTTCCCATCAGTCAGCTCCACATCCTGATATTATATGTATATATGTAGATATCTATGTCTATATGTATGTATGTATGTATGTATCTATATATATATGTGTGTCTGTATGTATGTATGTATACATATATAAATAGATACATACATACATACATAGTGTTGTTGCTACAATTAGTCCTTGCGTGGTGTATAAAAACTGAAGTTCCTCTGAATGTGGAAGCCTGCTTTTTACCCAGGGATTAGTGAGAGGGTGGGTTTAGTATGTGTGTTTATGTTTATGTGCATGTATGTGCACGCGCGCAACATCTGCATGTGCGTGCGTATCTTCACTCATGGTGGCATTAATGTAATCCTCTTAACGGAAGGATTAAAAAAATTAAAAATGAAGATTTGAATGGATCCCTCTTCTCTTACTCTCTCTGTCTGACCCTTTATTTCTCAGCTCTTTGTGTTTACATCACCACACCAGCCGGCTGGCCAGCTCGAGTGACCTCTTTCTGGAAGCTATCCCTCCTGTTGAGGGTTCCATTCTTGGTAGAGACATTCAGCACAGTAAAGTCCAAGTTATTTTTTTCCTCTGGTAGCTGATAAAATAAACTGGACTCACCTGTTGGAAAGATTGGCGAGAAAAGAGAAACAAGCTCATCTGGAAATGCACTCCTCTACTTTTCTTTTCTTCATATGCTCTTATTCCTTTAAGTCGGAATGCACTGCATATATCCTTTCCCACTGATTCCACACTGTGCTGAAACCTGAGTAAATTCACTTGATTTCTTTCAAACACATAGGAAAATGTCAGTGAAGGAAATTAGCAAAAAGTGACCTGACAATTAGCTAAAAAAAAAAAAAAAAGTTGTAAAAAAAACTTACCAGAAAATTACAACAAAGAAAGTTTTTTTTAAAAAAAACAAAACAAAACAAAACACAAAAACTATGAGATAGTCAGCAAAAACAAATTACAAGAAAGCTATTTCTAATAATAACAATAATAAGAATAATCGATATTTAAAAGTACATAATTAATTACCATAAAATCAACATAAATTTCCCCCCCAAATGTAAAGTTTGAGTATTTTAAATACCTGCATACCTACATCCTGCGAGTTTTACACATGTATGGAACAGTAATGTTTCATTCTTTGTTAGATACAAGTGTAACGAGCTGCACACTGCATGCCCTTTCACTCACTGACTCACTTATTCATCCTGCTGCAGCCTAACTCAACCTAGACCTCCAATCAAGCCAACTCATCAAGTGATAACCATTGTGGATAATATGGAAGCACGTTGAAGTCCGTCCCTACAGGCGTTCATGAGGCTTCACTACTTGCTTGAAAGCATGCATCACACAATGGCTGATAGAAAAAGCACATGTAGGGCTGAACTGGTGTTTTTGCAGGGAAACCTGATTCCCCTGATCCTGCAGCAGAACAGACAGACAGGGATCCAGTGACTGACTAAACTGACTCAGCACCAATCATTCTTGGATCTTTTTGTCCTGTTGTTATTTTCCTTTATTAAATTCAGTTCAATTTTATTTGTATAGCATCAAATCATAACAGAAGTTAAACACAGATCTCAACCAAAATCTCCACCAGTAGCAAGCACAGGGTGACAGTAGTGAGAAAAAAAACCCTTTTAACAGGACCAAAAACCTTGAGCAGAACCCGGATCATCTGCCTCGACCAGAAGGGATGGACAGAGATGGACCGAAAAATGGGGAGGGGGGGCAGCGAGAGAGAGGGAGGGAGAAGGAAAGAGCTCATTGCAGAACATAGAATAATGCTGGTTCAACATAAGGCTGTATAATGGCTGTAGAATTTAATACAGTTGTCCCTCGCTATAACGCGGTTCACCTTTCGCGGCCTCGCAGTTTCGCGGATTATTTTAGTGCAATTTTGCATGCTTTTTTTTTTTTTTTTTTTTTTTTTACAGCGCATTGTGTTCTGCGTCATGATTGGCTAAGGGACTGTAGACCATTGTCAATCAATCTCCTCCGTGCCGTGTCTCCTGTACAGTACAGAATGCGTTCATTCTATAATACTGGACTTATTTTTCTACGAAGGTTTGAACTTTGAGAGTTTAAACAAGAGAGAAAAGTGAGAAAATGTTAATGCCTGTCTGAGAAAAGTGTATAAAGTGTGTAGTGAGGGGTTTTACAGCCTTAAAACATCTAGAATAATTGTAAAAAATAAAGCTGACTACTTCGCTGATTTCGCCTATTGTGGGTTATTTTTAGAACGTACTCCCGCGATAAACGAGGGACCACTGTATTCCGTCTTTTTTTGGGTGCTGAACTTCTTTTACATATAGGCGAGTGGTGCTGATTTGTTTTGAACAAGATCCTTTTTATTAATGTTTGTGGGGCAGTGGACATTTTTTTTATCAGTTTTTCTAACAGAAATTCAGGAAGTCAGGAGAGAAAATCAGAACTTTAACCCAGCAACTCATCAGCACTATTAAAGGGATAGTTTGCCCATTTTGAAAAGTGTAATATTATTTCACCTCCCCCCAGCTGTTCTGTATGACGGTAGTGGTGCTATCTTGCTCTCATTGTTACTGAGTGCTGGATACTGGCTGGATGCTCCAAATGCTAACTGTTAGCCTCCTACCATTGAGCTGGACTTCCCCCCAGCTAACATTCTTAATAATACCTGCATTAATCCAATCATTTTGTAATAAGGTCTTACATTATTGGCTATTTATTTAATTATTGGCTGGGTAAAAAAACATACATAATATGATAAGTGGAATTGATAATGTAATAATATACTGATATTGCTTTATTTAAGTTTTCTTTCAAATAGCTGCTCAAAAACCTTACCACACACACACACACACACACTCACACACACACACACACACACACACACACACACACACACACACACACACACATACACACACACGCACACACACACACAAACTGTTTCAGCCACACTACTATACACTACTATTCAGCGCTCCCTCTCTCTATGTGTCTATACTAACCCTGACTCCTGAAAGGTTACATGTCTGCAAACTTCTGTCTTCCTTATCAGACACTTAAAAGGGTAATTAGTGATTTAATTTAATTTAGTGGGCTAAATAGTTCATTTAGTTGAGATTCTAGATAGATTAACATTTCTTATAGATTTAGTGCAAAAGGATATACAAATTTGTGATATCATTCTAATTAACCCTCAGAGACCAACGGAAGCATCTGCGCCCTTGATCACCATCACTGTTTGTAATTGCTGTAGCGGGTTCAGCTAAAACTAGAGTCAATATACTGGTATCATAACAAACTAGACAATGTAAGGAATCCATTGCTACCAAGTATGTCATGTATGTCAGTTTAGGCTGTCTGCAAGTTGACTAAATATTGCTCCAAATTTGGACTAAATTGTGGTGAGGGGAAAATGGCATGGCCATTTTCAGATGGCCCCCTGGCCTCCCACCTCCAGATGTCTGAATGAAAATGGGTTCTCTGGGCAGCCTGCAGTCCGAATGTTTTCTTGTGGCCTGTTGTAAAATAGTGTGTTAGTGCAGACTGGGGCCTAAACAGTCTTGGAGTTGTATCAGTTGGGTTAGACTGGGAAGCTGAGACAGTACATGTAATTTCCTGGCCATCCTCACTGAAGGCTTAAACTTGCCTGTTCGGCCACAGTCGAACAAGAGCAGCATATTATTATTACATTATCGGCTCAACATATGAATTTATTTATTTATTTACTTACTTACTACCTAACTTACTTTCTTACTTACTTATTTTACCCAGCCAATAATTTAATAACCAGCCAATAATGTAATACCTTATTTCATTATTGGCAAAAAGTTATTATGTTATTGGTTCACAAATTGTATTATATTATTGGTAAGTCATCACATATCAATTCTTATTACATTAAGAATGGAAAAAGAAGAATGGCATTTATTACACTATTGGCGGCTACATAATAAAAAAAAAAGTTTAAGTTTGATGATGCATAGCAAAATTTTTACATTCTGAAATGGCAGCAAAAGGTTAAAAAGTAGAGCTATTTTGTTGTGTGGTCTAAGTTCTCTGTAGTGTATTGTATCACCATGACAACAGACAGCTTCCTCATGAATGCAGTAGATGGGAGGGGTTAAAGGTGACTTGGGGGTAATGCGTGATGGGAGCTGTGTGTGTGTGTGTGTGTGTGTGTGTGTGTGTGTGTGTGTGTGGTGGAGGTCTTGGGTGTGTGAATGGGGTTTTGTGTCTGGGCCTGTGGGTTTTGACTTGTTGTCATCCTTGGTAACAGAGATGCTTTTTTGGGACTGTATGGTATCCCTCTTGTTTGGTTGAATGACCTTCTTTGAAATCATGCACCCATGGGACCCCTCTGTGCACTTGTACTCTAACTATGTCTAACTGGTTTGAGATATAATCAAAATGTCACATTAGAATAAACGGACATTTAGGACAACCTGTGTAGTATTGATCAACTCTATAATAAATATGTAATCAATCAAACTATATCATATCTGTCATAACAGCGGTGGATGACACTGGCTTCACCAGACCCCTTAACCACCTAAAACTGATGGGCTATTTCTTAAATGTTTTAGTTCACCCTCTGAACATAAATCTTTGCAAAAAATATTTTAAAAGGTAGTCTTATTTAAAAAAAAAAAAAAAACTAAAATAATAATAATAATCCTAACCCCCACCATACAATGAAAAAACAAGAATAAGTAAAAGTAAGGAGGAAAAAAGGAAAAAAAGAGAAGAAAAATAAATAAAAGAAAGGATAAGAAAAAAGGGGTTATTTTTTATAGGACAAAAGTAAGAAGAAGCAAAAAAAAAAAAAAAGCCTGTCACTCATGGGTTTTTAATTAATGAGGGTCCAAATTGATATTCAGCATGACGTTCTAAACATTGCCTGGTGTGTTGCTCATGATGACTGTGTCAAACCTTTTCAGTTCACTGCAATACAAATTCAGACAAATGAGTATAACAAGTCTGCTGTAAGCCTGGCCTCAAAATGACTAGTCACAAGCTAACAGGCTAAGAAAACTCCTCTGATTGGATTGCCTGGAAATGGTATTTGCTCTTACTCACACTGGACATTACTCTGACGGGGCTGACCCAGGGTGGTGGCTGGTGATTAAATGGTGGTAAACCCACAAAGAGCCTCATGCTGAGAGTCCAGGCCAATAAAGAGCCCATTGTTCCCTGAAAAAGCCTTCATGGCTAATGTGAATGCCAGGCCACAGAGGACAGTGATGATATTCAGCGAGCTGAACTGATGCACAAATACTGAGTGTAGGGTTCGACTGCTATGGGCTTTAGAAGGCTTATACTGTTACTGATATTCCCTGGTGCAAGTGATCAATATTTTTTACTGGCATTCAGTACCTGTAATGTTATGTTTTACTTCTTATTTTTATTTCAAACTAGAAAGATGGCGCCCAGAAGAATGTATACCTTCTTATTTGCCCAAAGACCAAAGATGCATTCCATTCACTTATTTTATGTCTCTGTCTCGCTCCTCCAGCTCATGACCCAGAAACTGATGTCTCCTCCATCCTGAGGGGTGTCACAGCACTAAGCATGCAGTGAGGAGGCAAGGAAGCAAGGAGAGAGGAGGCTCCCTGAGGAGGCTTGAGTGAGGAAACACAGGTGCATCCTCACTGCCTCCTGCGAAAGTCTTTCCATTTTTTTCTGAACAAATGACCTAGGCTATAAATTCTCCACCTACTTTATATCTAGCATTTGGAATGATAGTGGAATCACTTCATAAATGCAGTGCAGACATTCATTTTCTTGTCTTCTGACCTAATTATTAACAGTGTGTGGTTCCAGGTCTGGTGTTTGATAGTTGGCTGACAGTAGATAGTTTAAACATGCCCAAACATCTAAGCTGTACCTGACCAGAACCCACACCCATCCGGCACAACACCCAACGCTTTACGCCAACGTCTGACAGTTCCTTATCCCAGTACCGGGCTTTGGGTTCTGTCACTTGGTCTCATGGGTTCACACTAACTCTGAACCTCCGTCGGAGCGGGTTGTTCCTCAGGTTTAGGTTATTTTCTTCTGTTGTTTAAATTGTTCATATTTCTATTTTTTTCTATATTCCTTGTTTATAGTGTTTATATTGCTTGTTACTATTTATTGTTTGTTTATACTGTAAATTATGCTTCATATTTTGCTATCCACTTTGCTGCTGTAATGCTGGAAATTTCCCCACTGTGGGACTAATAAAGGAATATCTTATCTTATCTTAATCCCAACATTGGCCGGACCCGCAGTTTTCCCACAGAAAGATATCCTGTGATTCTGCAGAGTGCACCTGAATCATCAGAGCTGATGGACCAAATGTAAACTAAACCAAATTTAGACTCCTGGTGTATAAGCAGTTTAGCGAATATAAACTCAGGCTGTCTATCTGGCTCTTGTCACTTATGCATCAACCCCTACACTTTACATCATTTTTTTCTTTACATCACCAGTGATTTGCACACTGATAGACAGCAGAACTACACAGTAAATTTCTCAGTGTCAAATATCAAGTGTCAAAGGTCATTGACTCAGAATTATTACAACACCAGCTTGAGTAGAATGCCCTCTAGTGTTGGTGGAAATTTGTGGAGTAAAATGAGTGAGTGAAAGAATGACTCTGGAACGCCCCGCCCACCTCCTCGTTCAAAAGCCAATGGAGTATTTTCTCTCAACACCATTTTCTGCTTTTCCTCAAGTGCGGTAAGTTTCTTGTAAAAACCCATTATTTTACATTTCGGTGGTATGTTAGCAGCATTTTAGACTAACTTTATTTTGTTGTTCCCCATATTTCAGCTATTTTCATATTTTAATGACAAAATTCCAAGGGGTAACATGACTGACCGAGTTCATGGTTAGCTTAAAGCAATGGTTCCCGGCAAAAATGACACTTTTAATCCTCACATCTTTTCAGTGACTGATGTGGACCTGCTTCATGCTGCAGATCTTTCAAATCTGGGTTGCAGTTTTGAGATTGCCACTCTGAGTTCATTTTCAATGTCCAGCTTTGATCTGTATTTTGTTTTGATTGAGGCCACAGCAGAAAAACCTGTCTCACATAGGTAGGATGTGGCAAAAGGCAGAAGTATGGCCAGGGCTCTTTTACCCAGCAGTGGGTAATCTTTCTCCACTCCGATCCAAAATGCAGCCAGTGTCTTTGACTGAAACTGCAGCCTCATTGTTGAATCAGAGGTGACATCAATGAACTGTTCCTCCTCTGATGTGCTGAAGTCGGCAGGTGGTGTTGCACTGAAGGGGTCACGGATCCAGTCATATTCTTTGGGATCCTGCATCAGGAAATATCTCTGGAAATGTTTCTGAAGGGCAGAGATGTGTGCTTCCATGTATGGGATCATTGTGTGTTCTGCAGCTTGTTGTCTTCAATGAATGATTTCAGGTTCTCAAATGAGTCCACATTTACATC
Organism: Myripristis murdjan; assembly: GCF_902150065.1. Lineage (NCBI taxonomy): Eukaryota > Metazoa > Chordata > Actinopteri > Holocentriformes > Holocentridae > Myripristis > Myripristis murdjan. The sequence continues at coordinate 33,207,816 of NC_043989.1, forward strand.
TTTCACTCGCTGCAAGTTTTCTGATGAATGATGTGATTTTATCTGCCAGATGTGGGAGGTGTGTATTTGGGCCCTGCAACTGCAAATTCACTTCATTGAGTTTCAGAAACATGTCACTGAGCTATGCAAGTTTCATGAGAAACTTGTTACAGGAAAAATTGTGGGCAAGATCACTGCCCTCTTCCTCCAAAAAGATGTGGATTTCATCCCGCAGTTCAAAGACCCTGGACAGCACCTTCCCACGTGACAGCCATCGGGACTCGCTATGAAACAGAACAGCTGTGTGGTCGGAGCCCATTTCCTCACACAGCGCCGAAAAAACGGGTCTTTTTTTTAAGTAGTTCACTGTGGCAATAACGTCGGTCATTAGATCATTCAGCTCAGGACTCAGCTGTTTAGACGCCACTGCTTCGCGGTGTAACATGCAGTGCGTCCACTGCACATTGGGGGAGACGCGCTTGATGAGTGCTTATGTTACCGGTCTCTAACACTGAGTGACCTAGGTGACAAATGAATGGTGGTTCTTTCCTCCTCACACCTGAAAAATAAAGGGAAATATCACAGGAGAGAGAGAGAGATGAACCACCTGTGTTGCGTTTCCAACATGTTCTCTTTACTTTGCAATTCTTCACAATACAACAAACATTCTTTCCCTACTGTAAGTCTCTGTTTCAGTGTCCATTTTTTGGTCCTCACCTGTCCCTACATAAATTCAAGGAATACAGTGTGTTTCACTCCACCTCACACCACAGGTAATTCCATTCATTTTAAAACTCAAAATAAATCCAAAATAAATATCGATGAATCAAAAGGATTCACAACATATTTGACTTTATCCAAAAGCATATTTTCAGTGTCTGTGCTGTTCCCTTACAAAAAAGCGCTATAGGAATACTATAAAAAATTACAATAGAAATATCACTAAAAAACCTCAAGTATTACTATAGTAATTGTATGGTTTTTTTGGAACGCACTATAGAAAATTACTATTGAGTTGGCTATGGTTATACTACAGTGAAATTTTTTGTTTTCATAGTATTGCTTCAGTTTTTCTATAGTATTTCTATTGTATTTTGGGCACTATAGGAGATCACTATAGAGTTTGTGTAGTATTGCTGAGGTGATTTCTATAATGTTTATAGGAAAACTATAATGATACTATAGAGTTGGCTATTGTGATACAACAGTTAAACGGTAGTGTTCATTGAGTATTGCTATAGTATTTCCTTTAGTATTTCTTTCACCATAAGAAATTGACTGTAGTTATACTATATTGCTTTTATGGTAACACTATACTCTTAACTCAAGAACAACCTCCTTATGAATACATTTATTGGTGTCTCCGCCCCCACTCATGTCTGCCCTCCAGAAGTTTCCTTTTCCCAGCAGGAAGACAGGCAGCACACAGTTCTAGTCCTTAAAATAATCATTTATTTAACTGAAATCAAAAACATTTACAGCTGCGTGATATATGTGAATAAGAGGAAAATCAGTAGTGTCTATTTGTGCCTCTCTATTCACGTCCATAAGCTTAGCAACACAGGTCAAAGAGAAAACACTTTTTTTGTACATAAACAAAGTAGTATCCAGGGAGTGCTGAGAAACTAATGAGGATGTTTTGCCAGCATGTGGGCTCATTGCACTCAGGTAACTGTATATCCTGACCCTACCAAAGTTCAGTTTTGCTTTAAGCTCTGAAAAAGAAATCCAAATACCACAGAAAAAAACATCCATTATAATCATTTTTGAAATATTAAGGAAAAAAGTCAGTCTGTTCTTTTTAAATTTGATTGTTTTGGTCAATAATCCATAGCTCCTCTAGCTTGCTTAGTCAACTTCTCTTTCCTATTTTGAGACTTAACTTGTTATACATGTTGATCTGCTGGTACAAACTCCCAGTTTGTGGTTTCACATTGTGTGAATGTGTTTTGTTTGTGTGTGTGTGTGCAGGATACAGACTGGGAGATGGTGAAGGATCCCATTATTAGTGTCTGATCCCATTATTAGTGTCTGCAGAGAATGGATGTGTAACGTGTGTGTAATGGATGTTGGAAGGTGAACAACAAACAAAAGAACAGAAAACAGCCTTCAACAGGCAAGCAGGCCATGCCCTGTTGGCCAGGTGAAACACTGGAGGAGGAGCAGCCAGGGGGGTCATCATACACTTAAATCAGTGGGGCTGTAAGAAATAAGCAAAAAATTACTGGCCTCAATTGGGAATATTAAAGAACGAAATTACGAAACACAAGGGGATAGCCCTAATGGCATTTTACAAGTTTCAATTATTAATTGCTTTTTCTGGAAATAAATGAATTTAAAAAACAGGTCTGCAGGAAACTCACTCGTACCTCATTCAACCCCACTTCAATTTTATTACAGTGTGACTTATTTACCAGTTTTTACATTAATCATTAAAAACTGACTGTTTTAAGGACATGTACAAATGTGTGCCTGATGTTTTGTGGGTACTTACATTGTTTGAAGAGTTTTGCTCTCATTATTGAGCTTATTCCTCATGACGCTCATGACATCTTTAAATGTGAAGCTGTCATGCTGCTTCTGAACGTAATCTGTGAGAAACAGAATATAATACTTTAAAATTTAAGAAATGCCATATTCAGCTACTAGTGGAAAAGTAGTGTTTCCTCAATTTTTTTTGTCAATAGCATTAATCGGTCAAAGTTCTTGTTATCGGTTAACAGTCATGTGCATTTCTAATTAAAAATTAGTATGGAAAGCTGCAGATAAAGCCATAAGAAAGTGATGTAACAGATTTTTTATTTATTTATTACTGATTAATGTTTTTATATGCAATAACTTTGGGTTTTGGGTTCAATAAGTGCTATTAGGTCATTTCAATAAGTTCTCAATAAACACTGAACAACTTGACTTGTACCAAAGTGTATTTGAGTTTGACACCCCTGCTTTAAGGGGTTCATTATTTATGGTCCTTTTCTAATAGTGCGACTCAGCTTGACACGCCATGGCTCAACTTTTTTTTTGTTTGTTTTTTTTGCTTTTCCTGGTACTTTCTTGGTAACGCCTCAGCCCAGGTTCCAAGCAAGCTGAGACGATACTAAAACATGTCAACTGACTGCCTTCCACTGATTGGCCAGAGCGAGGAGTCGCTGGCGCAACATCTGACACGAGAATCAAACCCACTTTTAAAACACAGCGGCAGCAGCACTCACTGATCTGTACTGAGACTGTTGTTGTTCTTTCACATGACTAAATTGACTGCTGTGTGGAAAACCACACTGTGGCCCATTAACAAAGTGTAGACAAGTGAGTTTGGAGCTGAGGAGAGGAGAGAGAGAGAGAGGGAGAGAGAGAAAAAAAGAGCAAGACGACGTGGCCGTAGCCGCAGTGATATGACAACCCGAACCCTGCTGAAGAGGAAAAGGTCCTACTTACTTGCTATGGCCCCAACAATTCTGGGGTCCAGCTGGGGTTTTGCATGTCTGTCCTTCCATGCGTTTGTCCTCTTGCCAGACAGGGAGGATGATGCCATGACCTCTTTTGAAAAGAAGATGGTCATGAGCTCAGTGACCTTTTTCCGTGGGTCCTTGCTCAGTCTTGTGAGGACAGTCTTTTTAACAGTGACCCCTTCGGCTAGCTCTACCTGGTAAAATTCAGAAAAATATGTAGAGGTGTGACCAGAGGTTGCGCTAGACTTGTCTGTCATTTTGACTGACAGGGTCATAAAAATCCCGTCATAATCTATTTTTACCCATCACTTTATTTTATTTTTTTTAAATGATAATGATGATATATTCAATAGCCTTTAATTTTTTATAAGCACTGTCTTTGTCTGTTACTGCAATGCAAGGTGGACGAGTCCATTAACTCTTTCGCGACCTTTGACGAGTTTTCTTGTCATCGCAAGCCCAAACGTTGGCTACCTTGGACAAAAGTACTCGTCAAATTTTTTTTTTTTTTTACAGCATATAATAATAGACACTCTCAAGTACCTTGCGTGTGAATATGGTAGACCTCCGATATGTAGAACAAAAAACTCCCGCACACTGCTCGCATCATTTGCAAAAGGAGAACTCCTCCGATATGTAAAAATTATTTAAACTACAATAAAAACATGATAGCTTTTATAAAATGTGTGATCTTGATCAGCAAATGTCGCTGGACAGAACAGCAAAACAAACAAATAGACCGAGTAGGACGGGACAATACAATTGTGAGGCCAGTGACGATTCACATCTAAAGTCATAAGCAGGGTTTTCCCTGCCTTATAATTTCTTAGGCACACCGCCTAGACGTTTTCACTGACCACCTAGTTAAAATAAACGAGGAAAGGGGAAAAAACGCACATCGATATATTCAATCTGCGGCTCCTTTAGGAATCTGTTGTTGATGCTAGCTTGGATTGTCTGGGGGGAGTTAGGCGGGCACTGGGCCATACGTCATGAAATACTGACAACGGAATTAACCAATCACTGCAGCGAATAGTTTCTGCGTGCACGCTGAGAGGATGGCTTTCAGCCGCAACACATCCGCTGTAGGCCAGGCGGTGGTGGAATGTATGAATCGCCTAGCGCGAAAAACATAAGCGCTCGCAAATACCAGTGATCCATTGGCCATTTGGGTGACTTGTGTGAAGCGTGCAGATTAGCCAAATAAAACGGAATCTATTTTTAACGCTGAATTTGACATAACAACTGCACCGGCACCGCACGAGCCAAAGGGCAGAGAAACTCTCCAGCTACAGCAGCGCACTGACATAGATTGTGAAACAAAGTGAAGAGTTGCCACTCCGCTATATTTTCACTGGCTAACAGCAGCACACTGGCTTAGCTTGTCTATTCAGAGAAGAGGTATCACTTCGGATTTTTTTTTTATCTGTGTTCAATTTAAAATCACTTTAAAATTTAAAATCATGATTCTCAACAAGAATAATACTGTCAATATTTGAGGAAATTGAATAAAAAAAATAAAGAGTAAAATTCAGGGAAATAAATAATAACATCTTACTTTAGGATTCTCTTCCTCCATGTCCTCCTCATCCTCCATGTATAGTGGATTCCTTCTTTTTTCCCTTTTTCCTCTTCCTCGCTCCCCCTCCAAGGAACTCTTTCCTCTAAGCTGCTCGACAAGCTTGTGTCGATCCTCTGCAAAGGATATTGGTTTTATTTATTTATTTAAAAGGGAGAGTGCATACGAATTAACCTTACGGTTGAGCTTGACTTGTATCATTACTACAGACATGTCTGTGATTAGGGATAGGATTTGACAGGATTTTAGCGATTCCGATTCCGTGATCGAATCTGCTTGGAAAAAAACTGTACAAAACAAATAGTCATTTTTTCCCTCAATCTGAAGCTGAAATTCTAAAGTAGAAATTTAAATCCAAAAACACTTTAACATGTTACTAGACAATGCTCCTTCCTTTTTAAAAGGGTGTATGAGTGCCAGGACGCTCCGCTCTGCACCGAGGAGGGCGCAGCGCGACGCCGGCGCTGCCGTGGGACAGGGCGGTACCGCGGGACAGGGTGCTGCGCCCAAGTTGGCAGCGCCCTGTCCCGCGGCAGCGCCCTGTCCCGCGGCAGCGCCGGCCTCGCGCTGCGCCCTCCTCGGCGCAAAGTGGAGCGTCCTGGCGCCCAGTGATCACATACACAATGAATGGCTACACTGCCGAGGTCGGCGCTGAGCGCGCGCTACGTGAAACCCCCTTTAGAGGTTTTTTTTTTTTTTTTTTAAGAGGTTTTTTTTTAGAGGTGGGAATTATAGCGGAGACCGACTGGTAACCCTTTGTGTACCATTAGCATTGACTACAGTGACGGACAAAAAAAGTTTTTAAAAATTAATTAAAAAAAAAAAAAAAAAAAAAAACATTTCTGCGAATTTTTTTTCGCGGACCCCGTGGCTATGCGTTGTGGTCCGCGGACCCCACTTTGAGAACCGTGCTACTAGACAATGGTAGCTTTGGCCGCGCTAGCTTTAGCCGTGCTAGCTTCGGCCGTGCTAGCATTAACAAGAACCGGTTCTCGAATCCCATCCCTATCTGTGATTATCAGCCTTGTATGAGTACATCACTATTTACAGCAGGGTGCAGACAGCTGAGAATATAAATGTCATGTATTGTTCACCATCTGTTATGATACAAAAGGGGGCTGAAAATCACAGGACAGTTCTAATGTGGAGGTAACCGTTCCCCGAATACACTTGTCTACATTGAAATAATGGGTATTCAGTAGAGCAAACCTGAGTTCAGTTTAGTTTCACATGACTGTCTGCCTGTTAGAAAAATATTTTCTCGACCAATCTGACTCTACATCCTATCAAATCTTATCTCAAATGTAACATAACACATACTGCACAATTAGCAATTTAGCTAGCTTACCATACGTTAGCCACCACAGCAATCAGTGCATGCCTATTACTGACACAGCTGAGACGGTGAAAAGATGTTTAAAAATAATAATAATTTTGAGAGACTATGGCAGACCAAATGAGCCTGTGGTGGGCCACATAGTCTCGTTAATTAATGGGAAATCCTAAAGTTAGCTTACTTTTGTTTAGCTTAACTTACCATTGACAGCAATGATTTTTGCTGGACATTTTGAAATTCTCCCACTTCTCCCGTCACGCCAGTTGACCTCATATTCGACGTCTTCGTCCATCACACCGTCAAAGTCAATAATCCATTTTTCTGGGATCACCTCGTAAATCTCCTCTTGAAAGAAATATACCAGTGCGTACATGTCTTCAGTTAAGGTGCATTCCGATCGCGCTGTAGTTCCCTGTGGCTTCTCTCTACAGTTGTCCCGCTAAATCTAGATTTTGTGTTGTGCACTTGGGCACGTTCTAAGTGTAACTGTCGATCAGTTTAAATTTTTTTGTGTCAAATATGAAAAACACAACATAGATAACAATTCACTATAAACATATACATTTTTTAACCTCTGGTGCAATAAAATAAAAATGTATACTTAAAAAAAAAAAAAAGAATAGAATTTGTTAAGACGCTCTATGCCAACGTCACGTGACTGTTGGCATAGAGGCTAGCTATCTGCAACATGCCCCCTCCACGACTCCTGCGGGGACCTTATAAAAAATGGATTCAGTCCGAGGGTCGTCTGCCTCGACCAAGTTTAACAGAAAAGCAAAGGTAAGTGACATTTTCACTAACGTTACTTACGCTAACTTAAACTAAGCCGTCTCAAACTTATTATCTGTAGCTAACGTTAGCTTCGTTCCTGTCGTGCTTACATAGCAACCGTAGCAATGTAAACGATTGTTCATTTGCCCACAGCTGCTAGCCATGTCATTTTCTTCCATACTCGTTCATTTCGTTCTTATTTAAGTTTTTTTCTTCCTTTTCTCACCGGTAATATAAGGACAGCCGGCATCAATCACTACATCATCAACTATGTTCTCAGACGTTAAGGGGCTTTCACATAGCGCGCGCTCAGCGCTGACCTCGACGGCGTAGCCATTTATTGTGTATGTGATTACTGGGCACCAGGACGCTCCGGTTTGCGCCAAGGAGGGTGCAGCGCGAGGCCGGCGCTATGTATAGCATATGTAGAGCCCCATGTAAACAAGGCAAGCATTTAAGATGTGAGAAATGGTTTCAGCTATTTGTTTACTATCATGGTGTATACAGTAAGGAGTATGACTGCCTGGAAACCAGATGGAGAGATTCAGTTTAGTTGGTAAAACCTGAAATCTTGCTTTTATAGCAAGTGCAACATTTTAGAACACAGCATGTGAGACAGGGAATGTTCATAAACTCATCTACAATATTAATAGCACCATCAAACAAAATGAAAACACAGATTGACACAGTAAACTGTAGCTGTCTGAACAGAAACATTCAAAAATACACATCAACCCTTCAAGTAATTTTCTACAATATTCCTATAGTGAACAAACACCAGATAATATTAATCTCCAACAAAATAACTTCTTTTACAGTTTTTGTCAGGTGTGCAGCGCCCAAAAGAGGAAAATACATAAAAAACAGTGGCTACACACAATGTACATGAGCTCCGCTTACTTTACAACAGGCAGACGCCATTTTCCGGAGACTCCCGCCAAGCGGCTTTGTTCACTAGAGCGGAGATTTCAACTCGCATCAAACTTACTTTTACTCATTGACAAACATCACCAAAAGCATGCTGCTAATGCTAAAGTATGTTAACTCTTAAGAGGTAGTTATTTTGTGGTTGTCACAGTGTACTAACCTGAAAAATAAAGGGAAATGTCACAGGAGAAAGAGAGAGATGAACCACCCGTGTTGCGTTTCTAACATGTTCTGAGGGAAGGACCGTCGGAGTCCGTCACCTGGAATCACCTGGGCGCAACGTGAACTTGTTCCGCCCTCCCTGTTTCCCTGCGGTCTGATCATGTTATCTCCAAACAATTATGACATTATTATTAATATTTGAGTGTAACCCCTGATATGGAAATAATAAAAAAATTAAAATTGGCAAAAAAATAAAGTGCTCAAAAATTACGGAAGTAACAGGTCAACACCAGTTTCACTATTAAACTCCACCATGACCATATATATATATATTTTGGATATACCACACTTACAGCCCTCCCCGTTTCCCAGCCATAGCCTGCGCCCCGTCTGATCCCCCCCACAGATCCCCACACAGTCCTCCCATTTCAGATCGGCCTCTTTCAAGTAAGTGTCACTGATTTTGAACAGTTCTTCTACTGTGGCTCTGCCAGGAATTTGTTTGCAGAAAAGCAATTCCTCCCTCATGTCATCTTCATCTATGAATCTGACATAAATTATCAGTAAACAGTCTTTGTTACTGTCAGTGGCTTCATCCATCTGCAGAGAAAAGCAGCTGCCACGCACCTTATCATTAAGCTGCTCCTCTATGTCCTTCGACATGTCATAAATGTGCCTGCCGATGGTGTTGTTGGACAGAGGAAGAGCCTTTAGTTTGCTGGCTGCGGAGTCATCAAGCATAATTGACACCATGTCCATAGCACAGGGAAGTATTAATTCCTCCGCTATTGTGTGCAGCTTTTTACTGTGCTTCATCCTCTGCTTTACGTTTACGTGGGAGCTCCGTCAAAAATTTGTCCATGTTACGCTAGCTGTCATTTACTGTATACTGTATATTTCCCGTGCGCCGCGCCCCCCCTGCAAATGCTTTGCGCCCCTTGTAGGGGGCACAGCCCCCACTTTGGGAACCACTGGCTTAAAGTGTGCGAAAAATGTGCGCGTGCCAAAGGAGGAATATGTATATGGGGTGCCGAATGTAAAAATTCGGTCACCATTTTATAGACATATTTCGAACATTTAGCTCACTTTCCTCACATTTAGCTCATTTTTCTTTCATTTGAGACAAAAATTCATGTAAAACAGCATGTTCTATAATTGTTAAAAAATGTGTACACATGAAAAATAAATCTAAATGTAAATGTTAAATATAAATGTAAATGTTAAATATAAATGTAATTGTTAAATATAAATCTAAATGTTAAATCTAAATGTAAATGTTGAATCTAAATGTAAATGTTGAATCTAAATGTAAATGTTAAATCAGTCGCTAAGTGTAAGGTGTAACATTAAATGTAAATGTTAAATCAGTCGCCAAGTGTAAAGCTAAATATTTAGAAATTATGCAAACTGGGCAGGTCAGCGCCCGTCGTCCACATCCTGGCAGTAGCCTCAGATCACCCGGCCCTGCCCACACCACCGACTGCGGCTCAGTGGGTGAGGCGAGGTGAAGAGGCAGAGACATGGCGGGCTCGCTCCCAACAGACGAACTCAAGAGGGCCATTATGGCTGGTGTGTGGGCTGCACTTCAGGGGATGATTCCACAGGTGCAGTCCACACCACAAACGGTAAGTGAAGCAGTTGAACTTTTTCTAATTCTAGACAGAGTTACTGTTAACGTAGTTAGCCAGACCGACAAGCTAACGTTACCGTTTGTCAGTGTGACTTGGATACTAGCAAAGGTTATGTGATCCACAGTAAAGATCAGCTGTAGCTATGTTTGAAAAACATAATCCCAATTAACAGTGTGGATACCTGACAGAAAATGACACTGAATCCACATTTTTGCCAAGGTTTGGGCTTTTAAAGGCAGTGGTCTTAAACTTTTGATCAGCTGATGAACAGCCTATTTCAGTTTAATGGTTGTTTGCAATCATTTTTTTTTTTTTTGGTCTCACTCCCATTTCTTCTTTTTGCATTTTGAAGCTCTACTTAGAACCTTCTTAAGATCCAACAGTGCAATAGGCTAAGATGTGTCCAAGGTTCAATGTCTGGATGAATGCCTTTTCTGCTTCAGTGAGGTCCCTGGTGTGCAGGTGTTCCTCAATCTCCTTCTCTACAAAGGGTGAAAAAGGTACAAAATGAAAATATACAAGTTAGATTTCTACATACATGCATACAAAACAGTTAAAAGAAAAAGCGACAGAAAGAGAGAGTGTATGCATTTTCACAGTTATATCGAATAACTGAAAGTTCAATAATGTGATATTAGTATATTATTACATTATTGGTCGTTATTACATTATCTTCCATTACTAGATTGTAGGGATGAGCGAGTATACCACTATCTGGATCTGTATCCATACTCGGGGTGGGCGGGGTCGAAACCGGAAGTGGGTGTGGCTAAACCCGGACGTTGGCTGAGTTTGACCGGAAATGGTGGGGCTTAACCAGTAGGTTATTTTAAGCCTGAAATTGATATGGGTTGATCAGAAGTTGCTAGTCACTCGTCACTGCAGAGAACACGTGTCCACTGCTCTAGAGGCCAGTGGCGGCGTGCTTTACACCATTGCATCCGATGCTTTGCATTGTGCTTGGTGATGTAAGGCTTGGATGCAGCTGCTCGGCCATGGAAACCCATTCCATGAAGCTCTCTACGCACTGCTCTTGAGCTAATCTGAAGATCACATGAAGTTTGGAGGTCTGTAGCTATTGACTCTGCAGAAAGTTGGCGTCCTCTGCGCACTGTGCGTCTCAGCATCCGCTGACCCCGCTCTGTGATTTTATGTGGCCTACCACTCCGTGGCTGAGTTGCTGTCGTTCCCAATCGCTTCTACTTTGTTATAGTACCACTAACAGTTGATTGTGGAATATTTAGTAGCGAGGAAGTTTCACAACTGGACTTACTGCACAGGTGGCATCCTATTACATTACTATTACAGCACCATGCTGGAATTCACTGAGCTCTTGAGAGCGACCCATTCTTTCACAAATGTTTGTAGAAGTAGTCTGCATGCCTAGGTGCTTGATTTTATACACCTGTGGCCATGGAAGTGATTGGAACACCTGAATTCAATTATTTGGATAGATGAGCGAATACTTTTGGCAATATAGTGTATATATATATATAAATACTATATATATATATATACAGGGTTTCCCCCAGAAAACTTGCTAAGCCTGGTGGTTGAGCCGCTGGGGGGCGGGGGGGTTGACTCCAATAACATGTTAAATTATTATTATTATTTTAAAAATGTAAATTACTTATCAAACACACCTGTGATAACATAGACTGAAAAATAAGCCAGAGTGATACCTCTTCTCTGAATAGACAAGCTAAACCAGTGTACTGCTGTTAGCCAGTGAAAATAGAGCAGAGTGGTGACTCTTCACTTTGTTACACAATCTATGTCAGTGCGCTGCGGTAGCTGGAAATCTTCTGTGCCTTTGCCAGACATACGTTCATATTCTACTCAAAAACGACATTTCATTCAACTTATGTAAAATCCTGCCATATTCCGCGTAGCGGCGCAACTTTGTGGGTGTTATCCTGGTAATTTCTGCTCTGACGACGTGCTAACATCCGTGCTAACTCGCACTGGCTCTGCCTCATCATCGAGCCGCGGCTCGGTCGGCTCGCTGGGGATGCACTCCCCTCGGCCTGGGGGTGAACGAGCGGGCTCATCATCTCCTCCAGTGCTCCTCCGACTTCGGAAAAAGAAAGTGTTCACGTATCGACTATAAGATGTCGCCATTGCGCTTTCAACCGTATCACCAGATGCGGTTAAAAGCTCTATATACCGTCTTTGGTATCACTGTTTCTGGTGCATAAAAAAACGATTGAAAATAAGAAAAGCCTGGCGATCCGCCAGGCCTATAAAGCACTGGGGGAAACCCTGATATATATATATATATATATATAAATAGCCTATATAAAATATACAACTATGAACTGTAAATAACCAAAACTGTAACTGTAACCAAGACACAAACAATAGTTAAAACTATAAACAACTCAGTATTCACATTATATAATTTTTTTCAGGTCCGGAGGTTTGCCTATCAACTGGCTGTCCGCTTCCAGTGCCCATTCCCAGAAGTATGGGCCAAAAACGAAATGGCCGGGAAGGATTGGTTTACCTCCTTCATGGAGCGGCACCCGGCGCTTTCCATCCGCCGGCCGCAGGCAACAAGCCTATCACGGTCAACCTCCTTCAATCGGAAAAATGTCTCCGACTTTTTCAGGAACCTGGGCTCCATCTACTCCAGTTCCCTGCTCGGAGCTCAGCAGGTGTGGAATATGGATGAGACGGGTGTCACTACGGTCCAGGTGATTAGCCTTCTTATTACGAATATAGAAGCGGGCATGCTGCAGCAATCAATTTCAGAACTATTTACAATATAATAAATAAATAAATAAATAAATAGGATAAATAAATATGATAAATATAATAAATAACATGTATACACACAAATAAATAAACACAGAGTGTTAACTAACATATTTACAGAAGCCTAAAGATAATTAATAAATTACAACTATATACAGTATAATAAATATAATCCTACATGCAAACAAACTGTTAAAACTAAATGAACATATTTACAGAAGCCTAAAGATAATTAATAAATTACAGCTATATACAATATAATAAATATAATACATGCAAATAAACTGTTAAAACTAAATGAACATATTTACAGAAACCTGACAGGATCATTGCTGCCAAGGGGAAGAAGCAGGTCGGGGCAATGACCTCAGCAGAGAGGGGGACACTCATCACCATGGCCATGGCGGTGAATGCACAGGGGAATAGCATTCCACACTTCATCTTGCCCTGAAAAAAAAACAGGGAACACTGGATCGCCAGTGGCCCCACTGGTTGCATCGCAACAGCCAATGGTTCTGGGTGGATGCAAGAAAGGGACTTTGTGGTCTTCCTCCACCACTTCGTCCATGACTCCAGGGCGTCTCCGGCTTTCCCCCATGTCCTCCTGCTAGACAATCATGCCTCCCATCTGTCACTGGAGGGTGTGGAGTACTGCCGGGCAAACGGAATGATCCCCCCCCCACCCACCCCCTACTGTTCTCACAAGCTTCAGCCACTGGACCACAGCGTCTATGGTCCCCTGAAGCACTATGTTAACACGACCATAGACCAGTGGCTGAAGGCACATCCAGGGAAGACGGTTGCCATCTACGATGTCCCTGGTAAGATAAAGGGCTTTATGAATAAAGTGCATTTCCTACAACATGCACGATTTGCAGTGATTTTTAAAATGTATAGTAGCCTACTTAAGCTACACAAGACGTTGGCCTAGACAATATGCTAACATTTAAGTCAGAAAATTGTGCTCTGTGTTCAGTGGTCAGTGTTCGTTTCTTGTAATGCAGGTGTAATTGCAGCGGCTTTACCTCTCGCTCCAACACCGAGCAACATCATGGCTGGGTTTAAGGTCTCGGGGATATGGCCATATAACCCCGAGATCTTTGGCGACAGTGACTTCTCCCCGTCATTTGTGACTGACCGCCCAGCACCTGTCATCGAGCCAGCAGTGTCCTCACCTGTTGGAGAGCAGGCATCATGTATGTTATCAATTTATCAAGTTTAACAACTTGCAAGACATTAACAAACGAATATCGAGCTATCAGCTGTTCCTCTAGCACTCGCCATGACACCTGCGTATCAGTTTGAGACCAAGTTAATAAGGGTCTGAGTGTAAAGGCCCAGTTGTAAATTTTGAAATTCGGGAGAGACAAGCCACCTGACTATCTTTCTTGCTGCACTGTGGTAAGTTTAACACGTGGGCGTTTGCCTCGCCAAATGAATTTTGTTATTACTGACTGTAAGTTTCAAGTATTGAGGAGGCGGGGGGGAGGGGGAGCATCGAACTGACAAAGTTGACTCTGGGCAGGATATTCATCTTGATTATGGAGACCCAGCTATGAAGGGAGTTCGGCAGTTTAGACCATCTGTCTAAGTCTGCGGTGATTCTATTAAGTGTGTTACCAAAGTTTTTTTTGAACATCATCTGGATTGAAGGAAAGATATCTATCCCCAAATAGACAATGTTTTTGATAGCTGGAATAGATGCAGGGATGGGAACATTGCATATGTCCCGATTCAATGGTAATAAGGCTGATTTCTGCCAGTTTATTTTAAAACCAGAAAGCTCACCGTACTGTTCAAAAATTGACAAAATATGTGGGATACACTGCACTGGGTTGTCTATGTATAATAAAATGTCATCAGCATACAAAGAAATGTAATGATTTGTTCCTCTGATAGAAATTGGTGAGATTGTGGGTGAACAGCGGATTGCTTGTGCTAGTGGCTCAAGAGATAGGGCAAACAACAATGGGCTAAGGGGGCAGCCTTGTCTAGATCCTCTTGAAATGGAAAAGGGAACGGAACTAGTTTTGCCCTTGGATAAAAGCTGAAAGTCTTGTACAGAGCCAAAATTAGAAAAAAATATATCACTGTCCAAATACTTAAGGACCTAACTGTAGGTGTGTTTTATCCTGTGTGCAGTGATGGACTGTGGGTCCAGGAGTTACTATCCAAGTTCTGAGGAAATGTAGGGCTGCAAAGCTGTACACTAATGTGTCTCGCTGTGTTCTACATCATATTATGCAACATGCTCACCTGTGGTGGAAGTTCGATTTCTGAGAGGATGTAGAGACAAGTGTTGGAACAGACAGAGGGAACTTCCTTGCCGCCCCATGGGAAATTGCAGGTGACCCTGGGTATCATGAGTTTCTTGCACCCCTTGATGGTGCTCAAGTAGTTAAATGGGAGCATCTGATGCTCCGATAACCCGAAAGGTCCTCTGAAGATAGCTGTAATTTCATTTTTTAGTTGGTCTTCAGACCATTTGGTGGTAAATGAAATTTTCCCAACAAGGTCAGCCTGGGCTAACCTTTTTGTAGTGTCCCCTCTGGGTATGACAAATACAGAGTTGTCCTGTGAAAAAGGCAAACATACAATGTCTTTCGTGTATGTTTTGATATGCCTTCTGTTGATGCATCCCCGTCGAGCACCAGTTGTGGATGGCAGAGGTACCTATTGAAAATAAGCACACAAAGACATTTTTCTTAATGGATAAACAGATAGCAGTCCTGTTACAGACCTATAGGCTGAAATTTAGTGTTGTGGAGGCTTTTGTATCACATAGAATGTAAACCTATGCCATCCAAGGTACAAAAAAAAAAAAAAAAAAAAATCAACATCACTGTTTACATAAACTTAGTATGACCATTGTTGAAAATCTAAGTAATCCAAGGCTTAATTCAATTTGCAGATACAGGGTTTCCTCTAGGATTTTTTTGAAACTGGGGGGGGAGGGCTTCAGCATCGTTGACACAACCCTTCTTGGTGGTGCAGGTGAAACCACTGGAGCGGTTGTACCACCCAGATTTGCTTCCCTCCATGTGATTTTCCCCAGACATACGTCCATATTCCACACAAAAACAGCATTTCATTCAAATGATGTCAAATTCGGTGATATTCCGCGTTAAAAAATAGATTGCGTTTTATTTGGCAAATTTCGTGATCGCGGAAATTATAGACCCTACAATGTTAACATTAGGCTTGACCAAAAAAATGGATTAAATTTAATCTTGCCCAGGTACCTTTCTCTTGCCCTTTTCTCTCCGTCTGCGAGCGCACAGCAGTAATAATCAAACAGGTGGGTGATGACTCTGGTGTTCATTTTTCAAAATAAAGTTAATTGCAGTGTAATGTAACATTTCATGATATTTAAATTATCATTTCAAACTGATTATAATAAGTATATTTGCGCAAATAAAGGCTACATAGCCTATATATGTGTATATACTGTATATCCATTTAAAATTGTTTTAACATCTGGAAGAAAAAAAAATCATCATTCCGAAGGTATGGCGGCTTTTATTTTGCCGTGGCAGTGCGCCACGATGAATTACATGTAGCGGAAACCCTGAGATAGCTATCCTGATTTGCACACAATATATCAACTTGTCCTCGTTTCCAGTGTGTAAGTTACCTTATTTAGCCACATTTGACAGCTTTACCTACCGATCTTAATGACGTGGTGGTAGTGGCAAAGTTTGAAGTATGTTAGGGCCCTGCCAGAGGTATCTGTGGTGTGGAAACCTGAAGAAAGGCCCATATTTTAAATGTCAGATGTAGCTGAAAGGCCCGTGTTCCTGACATTGTAGGTAGACAGGGTTTCTGCAGGTTTGAACAAGTTAAACTTGAGAATAAACTAACCTATTATGACTTAAATGTACAAAAAAAAAAGGAAACTCAGTCCCAGAATTACTTTCAAAGTAACGCAATGCATTGCCATTCACAGAGCATGAACAAATGCAGTATGTTGAACAGTGATATCTATCTATCTATCTATCTATATAGATTATATATATATATATATATATATATATATATACACTATATTACCAAAAGTATTCGCTCACCCATTCAAATGATCAGAATCAGGTGTCCTAATCACTTGGCCTGGCCACAGGTGTATAAAATCAAGCACTCAGGCATGCAGACTGTGAAACAAGACATTTGTGAAAGAATGGGCTGCTCTCAGGAGCTCAGTGAATTCCAGCGTGGAACTGTCATAGGATGCCACCTGTGCAACAAATCCAGTCGTGAAATTTCCTCGCTCCTAAATATTCCACAGTCAACTGTCAGCTCTATTATAACAAAATGGAAGCGTTTGGGAACAACAGCAACTCAGCCACGAAGTGGTAGGCCACGTAAAGTGACGGAGAGGGGTCAGCGGATGCTGAAGCGCATAGTGCAAAGAGGTCGCCGACTTTCTGCACAGTCAATTGCTACAGAGCTACAAACTTCATGTGACCTTCAGATTAGCCCAAGTACAGTACGCAGAGAGCTTCATGGAATGGGTTTCCATGGCCGAGCAGCTGCAGCCAAGCCACACATCACCAAGTGCAATGCAAAGCGTCGGATGCAATGGTGTAAAGCACGCCGCCACTGGCCTCTAGAGCAGTGGAGACGCGTTCTCTGGAGTGATGAATCACGCTTTTCCATCTGGCAATCTGATGGACGTGTCTGGGTTTGGAGGTTGCCAGGAGAACGGTACATTTCAGACTGCATTGTGCCGACTGTGAAATTTGGTGGAGGAGGAATTATGGTGTGGGGTTGTTTTTCAGGAGCTGGGCTTGGCCCCTTAGTTCCAGTGAAAGGAACTTTGAATGCTACAGGATACCAAAACATTTTGGACAATTCCATGCTCCCAACCTTGTGGGAACAGTTTGGAGCGGGCCCCTTCCTCTTCCAACATGACTGTGCACCAGTGCACAAAACAAGGTCCATAGAGACATGGATGACAGAGTCTGGTGTGGATGAACTTGACTGGCCTGCACAGAGTCCTGACCTGAACCCGATAGAACACCTTTGGGATGAATTAGAGCGGAGACTGAGAGCCAGGCCTTCTCGACCAACATCAGTGTGTGACCTCACCAATGCGCTTTTGGAAGAATGGTCAAAAATTCCTATAAACACTCTCCTCAACCTTGTGGACAGTCTTCCCAGAAGAGTTGAAGCTGTAATAGCTGCAAAAGGTGGACCGACATCATATTGAACTCTATGGGTTAGGAATGGGATGGCACTTCAGTTCATAGTATGAGTAAAGGCAGGTGAGCGAATACTTTTGGTAATATAGTGTATATCTATATATATAGATATATCTATATATATAGATATATATATATATAGATATAGATATATAGATATATATATCAGGGTTTCCCCCAGTGCTTTATAGGCCTGGCGGGCCGCCAGGCTTTTCATGCCGCCCCGCCAGGCATGTGATACCAGTGATACCAAAGACGGTATATAGAGCTTTTAACCGCATCTGGTGATACGGTTGAGTCAGCAGTAAACTGGCTTAGCTTGTCTATTCAGAGAAGAGGTATCACTCTGGCTTATTTTTAAATCTATGTTATCACAGGTGTGTTTGATAAGTAAGTTACATTTAAGTAAGTTACATTTTTAAAATAATAATAATAATTTAACATGCTGTTAATAATAATAACAATTTAACATGCTGTTAAATTATTGAAGCTCTTGAAGCTCATCGAGAGAATGCCAAGAGTGTGCAAAGCAGTAATCAGAGCAAAGGGTGGCTATTTTGAAGAAACTAGAATATAAAACATGTTTTCAGTTATTTCACCTTTTTTTGTTAAGTACATAACTCCACATGTGTTCATTCATAGTTTTGATTCCTTCAGTTAGAATCTACAATGTAAATAGTCATGAAAATAAAGAAAACGCATTGAATGAGAAGGTGTGTCCAAACTTTTGGCCTGTATTGTATATATATTTATATATGTATTTATAACTTTTGAACCTCCATTCAAATAATTACACAAAATGTCTGCTTATCAATAGAAGATTCAACTTCCAGATGACTTAGACGTGGATCAGAGCTGATTTATTTTACAGATGGAAATAAACATCTCTCATTAAGATTTTGTCTGTTAAAAACTGAACCAATCAATCACATTAATCACAGCACAGCATGGTCACTGTTGCTACTGGTAACCACTAAGTTGTGGTTAATTGGGGTTATGTTTTTCAAACATAGCTATAGCTGATCTTTACTGTGGATCACATAACCTTTGCTAGCATCCAAGTCACACTGACAAACGGTAACGTTAGCTTGTCGGTCTGGCTAACTACGTTAACAGTAACTCTGTCTAGAATTAGTTAAGTTAAAGTTCAACTGCTTCACTTACCGTTTGTGGTGTGGACTGCACCTGTGGAATCATCCCCTGAAGTGCAGCCCACACACCAGCCATAATGGCCCTCTTGAGTTCGTCTGTTGGGAGCGAGCCCGCCATGTCTCTGCCTCTTCACCTCGCCTCACCCACTGAGCCGCAGTCGGTGGTGTGGGCAGGGCCGGGTGATCTGAGGCTACTGCCAGGATGTGGACGACGGGCGCTGACCTGCCCAGTTTGCATAATTTCTAAATATTTAGCTTTACACTTGGCGACTGATTTAACATTTACATTTAGATTTATTTTTCATGTGTACACATTTTTTAACAATTTTAGAACATGCTGTTTTACATGAATTTTTGTCTCAAATGAAAGAAAAATGACCTAATGTGAGGAAAGTGAGCTAAATGTTCGAAATATGTCGTCTATAAAATGGTGACCATATTTTTACATTCGGCACCCCATATATGTAAGATGCAATTAAGGTTAGCTTAACTTCAATGCAAATCGAGTGGTTGCACAAGATAAACGTCAATAAACTACTGAAGGTCAAAGCTCTGTTAGCCGAAAGAGCTAAACTTAGCTGACCACCGCTAGCTAACATTTCACTGAAGCACTTAACAGCTAGCATAACAGCTAACGTTAATCGGTTAATATCATGAAACGTGAGTTCTCTCGTTTGTTTGTTTATTAAGGATCCCCATTAGCTGGTACCGTAGTAACCAATAGGGATGAGCCGGATACTCGGCTGAAACGAGTATCCGGTACGGATATAGCACTTTTGCCGAGTACGAGTATGATCCGAGTAATATGAGTCAATATTCGTGCTCGTGATGAATGAAAATCTTCATTAGGTGCTGACTGTGTCCACGTTGTGATAGGCCAGTCACACACAGCGCCCCTCCCCTACATACACACAGTACAGCGGTGCGCCGCTCACACACAACACACACAGTGACCCTCCCGTACGCCGTGTGACCCGCTCACACACACACACAGGGACAACCTCAGCTGTCACTCATTCAGGTGTCAGTCGCGTCTCTCTTCAGTAGCGGTCAGGTGTTTTTCAGCTCGCTGTTCTCTCGGTCTGTAATCACTGATAGTCAGTAGAGTTTCTGCTAAACTTGACTGGTAACAGACGCGCTGCTTTTGAGCAGAGTTAGGGTCAGGGGTTAGGAGTTGGGGCTGAATGCGACTGGCGTCGCGTGACACAGCGCTTTTTTTTTTTTTTTTTTTACCGTCTGCTCCCTCTTACCGGCTGGTTTCTGATATAAAGTTAGTTGGAAAACTTTGCTCGTACCGGACGTGGTGCAGAGTCACAGTCTTAACACACACACACCACTTACACACATACATTAGCTCAACACACAAAGTATATTGTTATTTTGATTTTATTTTGGCCGCATGCACTGAGAGTCTGACACTTTCTCACTGTAGTTCTTAAAAAATAAATATAGAAGTAGTATAAATATTACAAATTAAGCT
Source organism: Myripristis murdjan (assembly GCF_902150065.1). NCBI lineage: Eukaryota > Metazoa > Chordata > Actinopteri > Holocentriformes > Holocentridae > Myripristis > Myripristis murdjan. The sequence continues at coordinate 33,228,236 of NC_043989.1, forward strand.
ATCTATATATCTATATAAATCTCTCTCTCTCTCTCTCTCTACACACACGTATATATATATATATATATATATATATATATATATATACACACACACACTCTCTAGTACTTCATAATTGCCTAATGCATGTGTTGTATTCATTGATGCACTTAAGAATATTCATGTTCTGTGTTCATAAAAAGCTTGTTCTGTAAATAGTTTGTTTACTGTTGTGATCAAAAACTTTGATCTGAAGCTTCTGAGGCTGTTTTGTAAATATAATAAACAATAAATACACCAACTTCTGATCAACCCGTATCAATTTCAGGCTTAAAATAACCTACCGGATAAGCCCCACCCATTTCCGGTCAAACTCAGCCGACTTCCGGGGCAAACCCCGCCCACTTCTGGCTTTGGCCCCGCCCACTCCGAGTACGAATACGGATACGAATAATGTAGATGGTTAAACAGATACAGATACAGATAGTGGTGTACTCGCTCATCCCTAGTAACCAACTAGTCTTCCTGGGGTCCACAAAGAACAACAACGAAAAATACAAAACAGTCAATCACATCATCTACAATACATCATACATTTACCAGGGGCGAGCGGTCTTAATAAGCTATAAATGCAGCACATGCCCAAGCCCTTCAATTAAAATCTTTAAAATGTTCGTGTCCTAGTGTGTCCTTTTATAATATACCTTATTTCTATCATTTTGGTTGCAAACCGCTGCCTACACGTATGTATCTCAATTTGCTAGTGAAATGCTGGAAAGTTGACAGCTTGACGCGCGCATGCGCTCTGTGATACCGAGTATTTACAGTAGTTTTGTAGCCGCTGTTTCCTGTCCGTGGGCGTTTTGAATGGAAAATAAGCTGTCTGCCAATCAGCTTTTCAGAAGACGCATGCGCAACATGAGTAGCTACGTAGCAGCTCGCTTGAAATGTTCAGCGGCAACTGCAAGTCATTGACTTGACAGCTAGCTACCGTTAACGTCGTGAGCTGGCTAGCTAGTACGGGAACGTTAACGTTAGTTTGTTCTTTCATCTGCATCGTGCCAATCAAAATGGGTGAAAATACAACTTCAATTGAGTCTTTGCGTTCTGTGCCGTTTTCCCGGAGACCTTTTGAGGAAAAGAAGACCATCATTTCAAGTGGCCAACTGACTCCTGACCTAGCTATCACAAAAACGACAAAGAATTTCAGGATGGAATTCGTCTACAAATAAGGTAGGACATTGTGCTATACACCGATTCGGGTGAGCGGTTTGTGTACGCCGCCATCTTGTGGCGGCGCCATTGCTGCGGTGTGCGATGTCATAAAACTGTCATGCTATCAATAAAGACCGATATGCCGATAAATAATGACTGAGAGCATCACTGACAGCATGAGTAAAGTCACCTGGTTTGATGATGTCAGACAGTGGCCTCCGGTTACTGATGAAGGTATCTTAAATTAATACCGATATTAATTTGGGAATTAATAAGATGAAAACTATGAAGTATTTCAGTGTGAAATACTGAGGTAGAAGGAAATGTGTGACTGTAAACACTGGCTAGGCTACGTTTATACTGATCTTCGCAACCTAACAGGCATTTAATCATTGTGTACAAGCCTTCGTGATTAAAAAAATAATGTAGGGATTAAATATTAGTTTCGTGGGCTAACAGTGTTATGCCGAGAAATGCATGCCTGCCAAGATCTACACACAACAACTGAGAACTGAATGGATGTAACATGAGCTCAACCAAGTCAAAGTTGATAGAATAAAATGTTGAACTAAGTTAAAACTTGCTTAAAGATATGTTTAGACTCACCAGCAAACGTCGGAGATGGATGCGATATACGGCACAGCTAAGATCTGCCAAGATTTATATCCCCTGCCTTTTCAGCTACACACAGTTGCATGTGTGAAATTCACATTCATTTGCATAAACGGGTGGATCTCGGCGAGAAGCAATTTCTGTACATAACAGTGGTGTTTAATCAATATGGCCAGGCTATGACATGATTAAGAAAAAAAAACATGTTTCTGTTCCATTTTTAGATATTCAGGAGTATTTTATTCATCGGCTGGCCAGCGATGACCAGCAAAACAAGAACTACAGGTCATTGATTGAGGGTCAGAATTACCTGAGCTTTTTGGACGACCACAGAATAATACTGAAAGGACACACCGGACACCGCACACCGCAGTAATGGCGGCCGCTCTACTTCCGGTTATCTCGCCGAATCAGTGTATAAGGAGCGTGTTTGTACTGTAACTGCTATTCATGACTTTCAAATGTAGTTCCAAACCTGCAATATTGAGGACCTATACAGGTATATCATTTGTCTGATTGGCTCTACTGCATACAATCCAATGCAATCAGTATTACCTCAAAATATCTGATCTGGCCTACAATGTGACATCAGCTGAAAGTCATGATAGGCCTTGCCTTGTTGGTTTTGCTGTCTAACTGCAGTGGTAGGCCTTTATTTGTGTAAGAGGTCGGCTGGCTGAGGTCTGTCAGTGTGTGTGTGTGTGTGTGTGTGTGTGTGTGTGTGTATGTGTGCGCGGTAGGCCTATGTTTGCGTGTGAGAACTCTGCGAGGCCTGTGTGTGTGTTTTGAGCTTTTCTGGTCTGCCGTGGCCTTGTTCAGAGTTTAGGGCTGTTTGGTGAGAGCGTTTTGGTCCGCCGAGGCCAGAGTGTCTGATCTGATGTGTGCGTGTATGTGACATTTATTAATGTTTGGTTGCTGTGGCTACTGCTGTGCAGGATGTGTGCAATGTTAGGCCTACTCAAACAATTGTCTATGTAACCTGGCATGTTTCATCGATTTAGGCTACTGTAGGTGTTATGAAAAAGAGGTGTTCTCTGACATTTATCAATTTGGTGTGTAGCCTGCCTGATGGGCAGTTGGGCATGTTTGTGTGTCATTTCATTGACCATGTAGACATCGCTGTGTGTTTGCATCACCTCGTGGCACGTCCGAATAGTTCTGATCTCATGGTAAATTCCAACATTTTGTTGGTAACATTTACCCCTTTTCTACCAGGGCTGGTAAGGAGCCATGCCTGACTTAGCACCAGTTTTTTGGTTTTCCACCGCCCAAGCAGGGGCCAAACTGGTTCCAAACTGGTGTTAGGCAAGCACCGACTCCGAGCAGGGGCTAAACAGGAGCCAGAGAAAGAACCGATGACGCGGCCCACCGCGTCATTGCTGGGCGGACTTACAGACTCAAACGGGAGCAGCGATCGCTATAAACGTAAAGTTAAACATACTCACTGTTCGTTCCGACCACGAATACGACGGGTAGCGGCAATAATTGCGTTTTTCGCCTCTGGACCGCAATGTAGGCTTGTAAACACACGAGCAGTATTTGCATCGCTACGGTGGGTCGTCCATGCTTGTTGTGATTCCAAGCGAGAGTCTCGCACACCCACGTCATCACGTTTTACGATGACGTAATGACGTGGCTCTGACTTGGCTCTGCTTGGCTGTTGGCCGGTGGAAAAGCAAACTGGTTCTTTGTTGGCACCAGTTAAGCACTGGCTCTAGCACCAGCTCCGAACTAGCACCAGGTGTTTTTTGGTGGAAAAGGGGAAATTGTGAGCATGTTCATGTGTCATTTGCTTGACTCTGTAACTGATTATTACTGCATCATCTGTCCGTTCTAATAATTTCCACTTTCATTTACACTGTAAATTCCAACATGTTGTTGTTGGTAACATTGGGGCAAAATACGCACGCGTGTCTATCAAAATTGAGTTGTCGAGTTGATATAGTATAGTTAAAAACCGTATCATGCATTTTTATTAATAAATAAATGTCTAGTCATGCTATGGGACCATAGCATGACTAGACAAAAATGTCACTGCTCGCCACTGACATTTATAAATACAATTCTAATATGATGATGTTAAAACACTTAAAACCAACATTTAATAATTTTCATAAATCTAAAAATTCATTTTCTCTGAACACAAAACGGAACCAATTTGACATACAGCCAGGTCAACATTATAATCTAAAGTGAGAGTTTAGTTTCTTTTTAAATACCTGTTTACTTTCAGTATAACAGAGATAGTGAGGCAGACTATTCCACAGAGTTATTGCTCTATAGATAAAAGATCGAGATAAGGCATTTGTTTTTGGATGGGGCACCTCCACCTCCACTTTTGCTGGACCCTCTAGTGCCATGGCCATGCACAGTACTTCGAAAAACAATTTGTTTGAATAAAAAGTCAGGTATTTTACTGATCACGACTGACTTAAACATTACAGCTGTATTTAAAGCTAACCTGTTTTCTACCGTCAGCCATGAGAGAGAATCATGCATGTGATTAATATTTGATCGGGTAGAGCAACCCAAAACCAATCGTGCAGCCTTATTTTGGGCAATCTGCAGCTTTCTGAGCTCACCTTTAGCGGCAGATGCCCAGACCACAGAGCAATACTTAAGGTGACATAATACTAAACTCTGCACAATCTGACACAAGAGGGGTCACGCAACAAAGGAAGCAGATTTCCTAGAGATACCAACAGCTCTTTCCACCTTTAAGATGATGTGATTAATATGATTACCAAAAGAAAGACTGGAATCTGATATAACACCAAGAAGTTTTACACTCTCTACTTGTTCAGCAGTCATATTATTTAACTCTAAATCCAGCTTTGGGCTACAAGATAACTTATGTCTTGAACCTATTAAAATGATTTTTGTTTTGGGAATATTAAGGACTAACTTATCACAAGAAAACCAATCATGCAGTACTTGCAGTTCCTTATTAAGGACGTCATTTAATTCGCTGCATGAGGGCGCAGCATAATACAAGGTTGAATCATCCGCATAAAACACAATTTTTGCACTTTCAGTAGCCCAAGCAAGATTGATGCCCTGAGGCACACCACACTCTAGATCCCTACTGTTCGATATGCCGCCATTCAGATGCACCTGTTGTGATCGAGAAGACAAATAATTATGGATCCACATTAATGCCAGTGGTCCAAAACCATAATATTCAAGTTTCTTTATCAAGAGAGAGTGATCGAGCAAATCAAAGGCAGCAGTTAAATCTAACAACACAGCCCCCACCATCAAAGAATTGTCAATAGCTCTAAACCAGTCATCAGTCATTTCTATCAAAGCAGTAGACGTGGAATGGCTAGTTCTATAGGCATGCTGAGACATAGTTATCAAATTATTCAAATTATTAAAGAAATAATTATGAATAATCATGAATTTGCATATATACAACCTTTTCCATGATTTTGCTCAAGACAGGAGTAATGCTAATCAGTCTGGCGTTGCTCTCACCAAAAACAGATTTTTTATCTTTGGGTATTGGGACAATTTTAGCTGTCTTCCACAACATAGGAGTTTTGCATACACATAAACATCTATTGATGATATAAGTCACTGGAGATGCAATACAACTGGCAGTAATCCTTAACAATTTACTATCCAGATTATCTACACTGGCTAGTTTACTGTCAGGGAGAGTGCAGAGAAGCCTTTCCACCTCTTTGGCTTCAACCTGGTGAAATTCAAAAGTGCATACTTTGTCATTCATTATAATGTTGATGATTATGTCATTTGATTTCTGGTTTTCAGAGATATTCATATTTTCTCTAAGTTGAGATCCTTTTTTTTAATATAAAGAAATTATTAAAGTGATCAGCTATGTCATTTGGTCTGCTGCTGGATGGCCAGTCTGGGCCTGAGAGCCTTGCTACTGCAGGATCCGAGGATCTGTTTAAAACCACTCTTTGTGAACTGCATCCATGGTCTTTACTCCTCAGAAGACTCATAACTTTGTTTAACTTGTATAAAATGAGTATTGATTAAAAAACACTCTGGACCTTGTTTTTAGGCTTGGTTTAGACATTGACAGTGTCCGCTCTGAGGAACTGCTTGTTACTGACCATAGATGCATTCTCTTCAACATTTCATTTAACACTGATCTGTCATCTGGAAGGCATGTAAAATGCTCACGTTTTTTAAATGGCCTCTCTGCAGAGAAATTTTCCTCCGCTTTTAACAACAGTGGGGTGCAGCCATACAGTGACGATGTTGATGTCAATAATCAAGTTCACACTTTTAACTCTTATTGCTCTATCATTTTGGATGAAATTGCTCCTCTAAAATCCTGCACTGTCCCTGCATCTAATCCTTCCCCTTGGTTAAATGACATTCGTTGCTTCAGACGCACATGTCGGAGTGTTGAGTGCCTCTGGAAGTCCACCAAGCTCCAGGTTTATCGTCTTTATTTTAAAGAGCTCTTGTTACTGAATATAATGCCATGGTTAAGGCGGCAAGAGCATTTTACTTTGCTAATCTTATTTCCTCTAACAAGAGAAATCCCAAAGTCGTCGTTGATACTATCAATAATATTGTTGGTGCACAACCTCCTGCTGTACCTGTGTTTTCTAATGAAGATTGTAGTAATTTTCTATTGTTTTTTGTGGACAAGGTTGCCAGTGTTAGGGCAGGTATATCCCCTTCCTCCATCGCCCCTCTCCCTGTCCCGCCTAATCGGCAGCCATTTCTAGATTGTTTTTTGCCCATCTCCTTACGAGATTTAACAGAACTAGTCAGTGTTATGAAGATCTCTTCCAGCCCGTTAGACATCTAAGCAGTGCTGTGTTGGCTCAAGTCTGCTCTCCATTGTTAACTGCTCACTGGTTTCTGGTTGTGTTCCTTATTGCTTTAAACAAGCAGTTGTTCAGTCCCTTCTCAAAAAGCCCAATCTGGACCCTTCCATTTTAAGCAATTACCGGCCTATATCCAAGCTTCCGTTTATTTCAAAGATTTTAGAAAAAGTTGTCGCAAACCAGCTAGTCACCTCCTTGAATAAGCATAACATCTTTGACAAGTTCCAGTCTGGGTATCGTCAACTGCATTCCACAGAGACGGCTCTTCTTAGAGTCTCCAATGATATTATGATGGCCTCTGATGCTGGTAAATGCACTATCCTTGTCCTGCTTGATCTCAGTGCGGCTTTTGATACAGTGGATCACTGTATCCTTTTTAGTTGGGGGCCTTATGGCAAAGTTCGCGCAAATTCATCTACAAGCGCCAAATTTGGCACAGATGTAGCTGAAGGCATACTGAAATGATTTAGCCAGGGCACCCGAGCCACAGACCCCTGAGGCCAAGATGGCGGCCAAATCCAATATGGCCGCCGCCTGAAAAGGGATTCGGCTATAACTTTTGAACCAGACGAAATACAAATACAATCTTGGTGTCTATTTTGACTTTTTTGAGCATGGGAAACCCATAGGAATACTTACATTTGCCAGGGCGCCCAAGCCAGAGACCCCTGAGGCCAAGATGACAGCCAAATCCAAGATGGCCGCCGCCTGAAAAGGGATTCGGCTATAACTTTTGAACCAGACGAGATACAAATACAATCTTGGTGTCTATTTTGACTTTTTTGAGCATGGGAAACCCATAGGAATACTTACATTTGCCAGGGCGCCCAAGCCAGAGACCCCTGAGGCCAAGATGGCGGCCAAATCCAAGATGGCCACCGCCTGAAAAGGGATTCGGCTATAACTTTTGAACCAGATGAGATACAAATACAATCTTGGTGTCTATTTTAACTTTTTTGAGCATGGGAAACCCATAGGAATACTAACATTTATGCCTGGGTATATCAGGACCCCAAATACCCTAAATCCAATATGGCTGCTGTCCAAAAAAAAGGTTTTCACTACAGATTTTGAACCAAATGAGCTACAAAGGACTATATGGTGTCTATTTTGTGTTTACTGACCATGGTAAGTACATTGGTATTCTTATATTTATGCTTGTGTGAGTCTGGACCCTCTATTCTTTACAAGACTGTGGTTGAAAATCTTTTTTTTTTTATATATATATATAACTTTGAAGGTTTTTCTCAATGTCGATTTATTTCCTTATAAAACTGAAGTGCTTTCAGTGTAACCCATGTGTATGCATTTAGAAGTGTAATCATAAGACACAATTATTTTTGCCAGGCAATATTTATATAAAGTAAAATTATTAAAAGAATAATAACATTCTCAAATTGTCCAAAACAGTTAAACAAAGGGTTGCTTAGCATAAAAACAAACAGCAACAACATGAATCATGCACAAATCACTCGTCTCCACCACTATTGTTTGTACAGGCACCCTCACATACACATATAGAAGTGCAATGCACTCCAGCTTTTGAGCATTTGCAGTGCCCTCTACAAGCCTTCTTGCAGCCACAGTGGAGGAGAATGGTGCAAGCTTTACTGGCGTCTGCAAGATTGGTCCAGTACGGTTCCCAAGTCTTGCTCGTCGAGTCCCTATGCCATCCCCATCTACTGAACTCTGGGATAGCTTGCTGCACAGCGGTTGCTTGGTTCCAGAAGAAGCTGGCTTGCAGTAGTGCCCTTTTGGTGTGCTGTATCAGTACAGCTTGGGTGGGAGGCAGGTTTTCAAGGGACTTGGTACCAGTTGTGAAGAGGTAATGTCTTGCTTCATCAACGTGGCTGGAACCACAGGTCTTGCTGTACATGATGACAACCATACGCTCCAGTCTTTGTACATGGACATCATTGTTGATCTGCTCCGGGTCTGAAGTGAGAGTAACCAGGGATTCAGTGAGATCTGGTGTTGCTTCCCAAGCTGCCCATGCACTCTTTTTCCCATGGCCCAGGAAGGCTGAGGTTGTATCGCATCCTGTTAAAGCATGGAAGAGTGGTAAGGCCAGTGACTTCCGGGGACCAAGATCCTTGCTGATCTCATGAGCAGGAATGTCCCTGTAGTTCTTTCCACCCGCAAAGCCAATCCAGAGCTCTGTGAGGCCTAGTGTGCTGAAGAAACGGATGGCAAGGATGACAACATCGCTGTCAACGGTCCGTACAAATGCCTTTTTATGGCCATTGGCCCCAGAATGTGCAAGATGCAGGATTATTCTTGTATCTGCTTCTGGATGATTACAGGGTTGAAGGGCAGACATGTCATACCCTGGTCTGTTGGAGAGCACAGTGTCTTTCTTGGTAGAAAGGAGCAGTTTACCTGACATGCCATGCTTTGTTATCTCATCACTGATATAGCCAAATAGTTCATCCTTGTTGTCTTCATTTTTCAAGAAGTCACTGTTCCAGTTACATTTTGGAATTGGAGTTCTCCCATCTATTTTAGTTCTTGACCCGGTTCCTCTGCGTTGGTGAGTTTGTGCTTTGAGGTTCTCCTCTGGATATGTATCAAACACAATATCCAATCGCTTGACAGACTCATGGCTCATGTGTGACCTTACAAACCCAGCAATATTAGTGTTGACATACTCATGGAATGTTTTTGCAGTAGTTGGCCGGACCATTTGGACCATGACAGCACCATCAAGCACAACTACAGTTGCATCTCTAGCTGCTGCTACGCGGGTTTTTTTCACCTTCATGCATTCAAGAATGTCTGCCTTTGTACCACTGCGTAAACGCCCCTGGTTCGAAATGCTGGGTGGCTCCCTCTGATTTTCAAACCTGAAAAATTCTGCCATGTCTGCATCTGGCCTGGACTGAAGGGAAAGGAACAGTTGTGTGACGAGAGTCATGTTTTGCTTGTGAATCCCGTTTTTTGTTTTGTGCTTGGCTTTAGTGTCGGGTCGATTGGCAAACGTCAGTATGTTTGCTCATGGGATCATATCTGACACAGGCTTGGTGACCTTGTCAAGTCGCTGGTCTACATAGGCAGCATGTAGGGCTATACCAACTTCGTGAGCTGTAGCGAGTGAATCAGCCACTTCTTTTTCCATAACATCTTGTGTGTCCAGTGCTATGAGGTCATGATTTGCTGATAGGAAGGGATTTCCATGGGTTTCCATAACCTTGGTAAAGGATTTGACATCCTTCCTGAACATGACTTGCAAGCTGTGTGCCTCTTCTTGATGAGATGTTGATGATGATGATGAGCTGCTATCATACACAGCTTGAAACTCTTGTACTAATCTGGCACAGTCGGGCCCTGCCAGCATGAAGAGCATGAGGGCTTCAGGGTTCTCATAGAGTCCAGCTGCTCCACCACAGGATTGCAAGATTTTGTTTGACTGCTCATGGGACTGATCTTTTGCAATCAAGCTGAACTTGCGCTCTGACCGCTGCACTACAAAGTTCCCCTTCATGAACTCCTTGTAAATGGCAGGATGTTTTTCAGGCAGCTGAACCATGTCTCGCACATGGATGGGTAACCAGCGAGCATAGTTGGTGTGATCCATCACATGAAACCAAGCACAGAGTTCATCACAAACTTGAACGTAAAGCTCAAAGTTCCCTTCCCGAAGTGACCGAATGAATCGACAGAGTAGGAACTCTACCTCCATTATGGTAGACCAGTACTTAAACTGTGGGAACTCGGCTTGGGATCGTTGGTCCCACATTTCGAATGTTTCCGGTGGGCCAAGCAGATCTGCACAGTAGGTAGAGTATGCATTCTGCTTCAGAATATACAGAGACATGAGAGTGACCTGGTGGGAATACCGTGTCCGTTTGATATGGTGCTCATTGAGAACTGACTGAGCACGTCCTGTAGTCAGGACCTGTGCCTGGGAAAGGATGGTGGTCCAGCCTGAATCACGGAGCAGCTTCCCCACCATAAGATGAGCTTTGTCTTCGATATGTAGTGCTCCCATCATCAAGATGAGCTTGTCTTCACCAAGTGTCTCAGGATATTGCCATTGGAGCTGCTTTGCTATGGCATACAATGGCTGATCAGCACCAAGGACAGCGATCTGGCTGGGATTGAGGAATGATGTGCCTTCCTGTGCGAGCTCCATTGCATGCTTCATCATGGATGCAGAGGCTGCTTTGTCTGGGAACAGGGGATACACTCCTATCTCAGCACGAGGTTTCACTGTGTCATCATTCAAAAGCTGTGAGTTAAAACCTGACCATGTAATAACATCCTTTTCATCTAATGTATCCTGATCAAGAATGCCTTTGCCATGCACCAACCAACTCTCATCTTTCACTTTGGCTCCATGTACAAGATCATGTAATGGTCGAGTAGGACCAGTGCCAGCTCTGGGTGCCAAGATATCTTCTGTATTGAGTTCTGCTGGCTTCACAAGTGTATATGAGTCTGGAAGTTTGGGTGTGGAGGTATCTTCAGAGTCAATTTTCACTGGAGGACGCTTAAGTCCTTGATTATCATGAGACAGGTGATTTGTGGCACTCAGTACAGTTCCATGAAACTCATCCAGTGAGTAATTCCCTTTGTTTTGCCCATCTAGATTGTCTACATCATAAGTGGTGAAGACATGCTGACGAAGATTAGATGGAAGAACTATGCCGTCTTCATTGTGTCGTTTACACAATGCACGTGCAAGTGACTGCTTCACCTCCATGGTTCGCTTATATGACACGGAGATCCCTTGTGCATGTGCTTCATCAATTTCCCCTTTGCTGCGTCCACTGCCATGCAATTTAAGGCCAATATAAAGGGGAAAGGGCATCTCTCGGTCCTTGTTATGGCGTATTGCATCTGTCTTGGAGAGGCGATTGGAACGGGGACCGCCATATGCATTGTACTTCTGACACTGGGTAATGAGGCATGCTATTTTCGTTCTCTGTTTCAGTTTGGCATCTTCTGTATTCACTATAGTGGGTTTGAGGAGCGCTGGTCCCTGGAGAACAATGTCATTAAACACTCGTAAGGGTTCGGCAACAGAAGTTGTTAGACAGTTGGAGGGGAAGGAACCATCAAATATGTAGCCTGGCTGTAAGCAGTACCTGTGTAAAACCAAGGCAGCCCTCATCAACAAAATTGCTTCATCCTGATCAATCTGGCTGGAATCATGAGCAGTAGCTACTCTCTCAGACACTTGTTCCTTGCTTACGATATATGTGTCCTTGCCTTTCCGATACTCAGTCCACTCAGGGAGATAGCTAAGGAGATGCTCCTTGAATCTCGTTGTGTGGGGTTCATAGTAAAGACACGGATGCCCACGGTCTTCCATAAGGTCCCTGTAGAGTTGCCGCAAATATGAGATAGTGAAGGACCTATCAGAACCCTCAATTAGGGCTACTATTTGTGCAATTGTTAAATGGTCAAAGGTTATCCCCCACTCACTGGAAGATGCTTCTGTTTTTGTCTCCCTGGTAGTGTCATGTGATTCTTGCCGCCTTGCCGTGTCTCTCAATCTAACATAGCATTTTGGATGGTAATACACGTCTGCTGCATGCACATCGGAAGCCTTTGTGAGTAATTTTCCAAGAAGCTTGAAATTTTTACTTGATTTTGCCCAGCATTTCAGATTAGAATCGACACTATCTGTTACTGCCTTGCGAAGGTCATCTGTACCCCCGTTTTCACATATCACACAATGAATACCTCCTGCTTTAGGCTGGCATGATCTAAGCTTTTTAGGATTCTGTTTGGGGGAGTCAGCTTCCTCCTTTCGAGCCCTTTTAATGCGAAAACTACTGCAGTAGCTTCTACAGTGTTTGTGATACCTTGCATTGTGTGTTTTGAGTGTTTCGGCAATACCTTGCCCATCATTCAGCTGATCAATAGTAACGTTAACAGAAGAAGGGAGGGCATTAGCAACATCAAGGAAACCTTTAAGATCCCTTTCCAAGGATAAACGTCCTTCATCTTTGGGTGTTTGCAGTGGTTCATTAACTTGTAGTTGGCATAGGCAGCATAAGTCCCAGTTGATGCTGCTGCTAGTAACGTTACTACCAGAGGTAGAGACCATATTGTTGATATCCACTTAAAGCAGTGATCAGTCCCCTCTGTTCCATTTCCATGCACCAGTGACATGCAGCACGATTGGCTCTTCAAGACCTGGTAGGAAAATTCATGATGATGTCAATCAATACAGTTAGATATTATTGATTGACACAGATCCATTTAACTATATTATCATGGTTATACTAATAAGAAAATACAAATTACTTACTTGACATCATTCTATGTAGTTGCAGGAATAGATATTGACAGATGTAGAACAAAAGCACTTCCCAATCTTGTTTTTAGGATGTTTCCTGTCAAAAATGATAAGAATGCATACATGGTTAGAACATGAATAGTTGGTTAGAATATGTATTTATTCTGCCCTTGCCAGGATGTAGTTGAATTCTAGCTTGACAGATAAAAACAGGTCCCTCAATAAACATCCAGAAGTCAGCAGGTAAGTTTCAGATGTTTACTGCGAGAAACACTGTGAAACTGCAATACAGATATAATGAATAAATAAATTAAATGTTATAATTTGTAATGTGTTTAACTTTCTTTGACATCAACAAACGCTGAGTAATTACTCATTATATAAAACACAAATACACAAAAACATGCTGAAATGATCAGGGATTAGCAACTATGTTACAACTAACTGCCGATTAGTTTAATGCTAACTTAACATTGAAGATTCCATAAACGGGCTAACGCATCACTCCCGTTTTCAATTTTCCATACAATTATTAACTGTTTCAGAACACTGGTAACAGGTAAATTTAACATAAAAAGGTAGGCTAAATATTACTCACCGACATGCGCTTTTAGGGTTCACCAGGGAATAGGGAGTAAAAACAGCTTTTCTTCTTAGTTTGTCAGTTGGGAGGAAACCATAGCAACCCAGAACCCAGTCAACGTTCACTTAAATTCTTAATTCTCTTAGAGGGGCAGCACAGTATTATTGACATAAATAAGATAATACATATTACTTACATTGCAGGACATGTCGGCATTGCAGGAAAGTAGTTAGAGGGAAGTAAAAACAAACATTTGCTCTCAAAGCAGGATAATTTTTCTGTTTTTACAACTGTTGTATCATTCAGAATAAAACACTGCTCAAAAAAGTACTCCTGGTTACTTACATGAAGAAGGAATTTGGTAAGAAATGAAATGGTTGGTTAAACACTTGCTGTCCATCTTCATCGTTCACTGTTGTTGTCCATCTTTCTCACTAGCATGGAGTAGCACTACTGTATGTGTCCATGGAGCTCTCCATACATGTACAGTAGGGTGGCCCATTTTTACATGTAAATTTTCAACTTCATAATTTTTAAGCTCCTAACCTTTAAATTGGTTGAAATACATGAAAAAACTCTGTGGGTGAAAATTTTTTCCTAATCGGACAACATTTACCCCTCTCTCATCGACTTTGAAGTTTAGCCATAGACTTAACACAGTCTTTTTTCACACGTGAATAGGGTAAAAATTTTATCTTATAGATATCACCATGAAACTTACTAAGTTGATTACTTACAATAAGCCAGACAAAAAATGTATTTCAAGTTCTTTGAAATTCTTTGTTTACATGAGCAAATTTCAAGTTGATCTTTGTCAACTTGACAAAGATCACATGCTGATCGAAACGTTGTTTTAATAATAAAGGTCTGATATGGAGTACTGGTGTGCGGGCTCTACGTCTTTTCTATTGTTACTTTTTATTAGCCCAGCACCCATGGCAATGTGCGTATAGCAAAAACCCACTTTCTAACAATTTTAAATAGACATTAAGTTTTCAATTGCAGTTGATTTCGTTCAAAATCTGTAGCTAAAACCTTTTTTTTTTTCGACAGTGGCCATATTGGATTTAGGGTATTTGGGGTCCTGATATACCCAGGCATAAATGTTAGTATTCCTATGGGTTTCCCATGCTCAAAAAAGTTAAAATAGACACCAAGATTGTATTTGTATCTCGTGTGGTTCAAAAGTTATAGCCGAATCCCTTTTCAGGCGGCGGCCATCTTGGATTTGGCCGCCATCTTGGCCTCAGGGGTCTGTGGCTTGGGCGCCCTGGCTAAATCATTTCAGTATGCCTTCAGCTACATCTGTGCCAAATTTGGCGCTTGTAGATGAATTTGCGCGAAATGACCCTTATTTTGCCATAAGGCCCCCAACTATTTATAGTCCAGTCATTTTATGATAAAACCTAGGACAAATTGCAAGAGAAACTTTCTCAACTGATTTTGTATCCTCAGTATGTCCTAAGTGAGGGAAAAAAAGTCCCGAGGAATCCCATTGGTGGAAAGTGTTGAAAATCACCTATATATGACCATAAAATACCAAAAAACGCCTTTTCACACAGGTGAATGGGGTTAAAAATTTTACTTTCAGATATCACTATAAAAATTCACAAGTTGATTAAACACACAAAAACAAGAAAAAAAGTCAATTACAAGTTCTTTGAATTATTCTGTTAACACATGCATATCACACATTTTCTGATTTGATATGGACTAATTAGCAAATACCGGAACAGATATTAAAACAGTGAATTAAAAGGCTACTGTATGTATATGTGTGTGTGTGTGTGTGTGTGTGTATGTGTATGTGTATGTGTATGTGTGTGTGTGTGTGTGTGTGTGTGTGTGTGTGTGTGTGTGTGTGAAAATATTCTCAGCCTTTGATGCCAGTCATAAAAACAATGATTCATCATGTAGGGGGACTAACATTTCCAAACTCTTAAAATTGACCATACTAAAAGTGGTGAGCATCCCACTTAGTGACAATCATGTAAGTTGTTTGTTTATTCTCTATTATATAGTAACCTTTTAATTCAAGGGCTAGGGGGTCTGTGGGGCTGGATTGAGTCAGGGCTGGTCCCGGGAGAATGGACTGAGGGAAAAACAGGAGACACATGGTAAGAAAAATGCAGAGGACAAAAAGAAAATGCAAGTAAAAAACAAAATAGCTTAACTGATCAAAAAATTATTACATACACTGTAAAACTACACAATCTCATCTTCATTCTCATCACAGGCCATCTCTGTCGAGTTTGTGCAGCTCGCTCCTCTGCAGTGTCCACAGGCTGGTGTGCACTCTATGTTGTTTTTCTTGCAACTGCATCTCAAGGTGCTGCAGTCTGCCTGGCAGTTACACCGTATGAGCTTTAGTAGCTTCTCGGGAGCAGGGGCTAGAGTGGTTTTAATAGGCACAAATCCCTCGCTACACTTGTGCCAACCCCACTCTGTAGGACTAAGTCCATCTGTAAGAAAATATACATTTTATTATTCATCATGAGTATTTGATATTGTCACAGCAGCAATGAAACACTAGATACAACATTATAGTAAATTGACACTAAAATTGAAGAATAAACATAATCAGAGCAACAGTAAAAATGTCAATTTACCAGAGGTTGATGCCTTCCATTCCTGTACTTGCAGGTACACTCTCAGGCTGTGGTATTTTGCTGCCTCTGATGTTGGTGGTAAAACCTGTGGCTCAATGTAAGTGGAGCTCGATGCCACTGTAGCGTGAGGGAGGCTAGTACATCGGGTTGCGACAACGCCACCTGGGGAGTTTCACCCCAGGAAATTCTTAATTAAAGGGTTAATGCACAGGGGGGCCACTCAGGTTCACAGCATCACAGGCAGAGACGGTTTACAATAAAGAAATGTTTATTAACAAAAAGAAATAACAACAAATAGAGCACCAGGGTAAAATCACACCACTGTCTTTAAAAAGGGGCTGGTAGAGGGACAACAGTCGGACAGGGCTGGGGCTTACCGTGGCAGCAGGGGAGTAAAAAAAGGGAAAAACAAAAGTCCTCAAACTATGCACCCGTGTCACTGCACACCAACCAAGAAGGGAACGTGAAGGAAACACCACCACCAGGACACCGGGCTGCTGCCAGGGGCCTCAGCACCTGTCCAGAGAGAGGAAGGGAAGGGTTAAAACTACCAGCCACTTGACCCCTGGTGCATCTCTCTAAATAAATATAATTGAAAAAAAAAAGGAAACAAAAACAACAAGCAAACAAATAACAGTTTGTTCAACAGAAAAGGGAAAAATAAACAAAAGAAACTCCACAATAATCAATATAAAAAAATATATTTAACTTGAAAAACAACAAACCAATAACAATTCACTCAAACAAAACAAAACAAAAAATAACTCAAGGCAACTCTCGAATGACTAAACAACTTAAAAGCAGATTCCCACTCTGCAGGCGCTTCTTTAGTATAGGGCCGGCCTCCGGCGTGTGGGGTCCGGCCATGCACTGCCTGCGGGGACAGAGCCGGTCCTTATCGCCGCGGGTTAGCGGCTCGCAGCTCCGGCGGCTGGCCGGCGACGTAACCCCGTGAGAGGGAGCACAACACATACACGAAACAGAGCCGGGCCAAAGCAGCAGCCGATCTTGGATCGGTAGCTGAAAACAATAACAAAATTAGCACAAACAGATAAAAATTATCAACTAACCGCTAAATAATGGTTGTATAGCGAATTTAGCATGGTACATACCCTCAAGCTGTGCCACAGTGCGACCTCACTGTGGAGGACGGGAGTATAACCATCGCGACGCAAGTCGACAGACTACCACACGACAACGGGCCTCCAGCAAAGCAGTCCGTCCGCCCCTGGACCAGTGGTCAGCCACGCTACGAACAGGTGGAGACCGTCACAGAGATGCCTGCTGCGCGTTCAACAGTAAAAGAACAGCACGATGCCTTACCTGAGCGGTATTATGACCCTCGTTGACCGCCACGCCAAACAGAGGAGCCACGCTGCCTCTATACACCCGGAAAAAGGCATCGGGGAAAGAGGAAGGCTCAGGCATGGGCGCCCCCGACATATATAGGCCTCGCTGATAATTAACGTGTCGGAATGCTGGCACAGTGCCACACAGTGGCCGGGAGGGAAGAACCACTTGCCACACCACCTTCTCACAAAAGCGATGGTATCGGAGGGAGTCCAGGGTGTCAGTTGATTTCCCATTGTAGAGAATCACCAACGCTTTCTCTCCTGCTTCTGTTATATCATCTTTGGATGCTGAATGTTGATAGAACACCTCAGCTTGCTCTCTGAATATGGCGCTTTCTTGGAATTTTTTTAAAGAAGCTCCCTTCCCGATCCCATGAAGACGAGATGTTGTGTCACATCCAAGAAGTGCATGTAAGAATAAGATGTGCTTACATATGTCTGGGCCGAGCAGTTGTTTGGTAGCCTTGATGTTCCACACGAGGGGCTTCTTTGCGTTCCTCCTTGTCTCAGAACAAAGGAACAGATCACATGATTCCAAGCTGGCATGGTGGCATAGAAGGACCAAGAGGTCTGTGTCATCTCCTACTAGCGTGGTATTATTGGTGGTAGCACACTGCACAGCTTTCTGCACAATCAGCAGGTCAGCATCTCCAGAGGCATGGTAAGTTCTGCAGTTTGCCTTCTCTAGCTCTCCACTTAGCATGGAAATGAAGTGCTGTTTGTTCTCCCTGTTGGCCAAGAACTCCTCCTTCTTAATGGTGAGTGTCATGTCAGCTGTAAATGTCACAGTGGCTCCAATCCTCCCCTTTGATTGCCTCTGGTGGGTCATATCCTTTGTGTTGTTACTTTTATATCCATCAAACACCACAACAGCCTTTCCATACTTCCTTTGTACATACTGTGTGTACTGGTGGCATATGTATGTGTAAGTGGACCCAATGGACCATGGGATACATTGAAGGAGTGCTCCCCCATCCAGGACATACTGGCTGCCATCAACTACATTGTCTGCTGGAACACGTGGTCCGACATTTGTCCAGATGGCATTAGCAAGGGCAGGCTTCTTTGCCTCTCGAAGCAGCAGAGAGGAATCAAACAGAGCTGGGGGATAGCTGCATAGCTCATACTTCAGGGCTGACTCCAGCTCATCACATTTCTGTGCCACTAACACCAGTCTCTGGAAGAGGAGCCGCGGATCAACTTGAATTTGATCACCGTCAATCCTTACAGAACACCTCATGCCGAGTGTGACTACTTGATCCTTCTTCTTAAAGGTGTATGCAGCAGGTGTTTGTCCATCCATAGATGTCAGTATTGCTGTGCCAACAGACCGTGCAGTATCTACGTTGACATTGGAAAGGGCATGCTCCCCAGTGGCAATGTTGCGAAGACTTGGGTCATTGCTAAAGGGATTTTGCTCCTCTAGATAGCTGACAACTGTCAGTGTGTCCTTCCAGTCACGGACTTTCCTTGCTTCAGTCATGTCCTTGTTCTGCTCTCCACTGTTGTAGTTGACCCCTGTCAGTCCTTCCATGGCCTGGTTTATTTCTGCACAGGCGGGCATAGAGAGCAACCACAACAGACGTTGTTGTTCTGTCATCCCTCGGCCCCGTGTGAGCCCACCACTGGTTTTCAAGCTTCTCATCAGAACCTGCTCAATGACAAGGTCAGGTGAGAGACCTGCCCACAGGCGATCACTCCGTCGGATCACGTGGAACCCTTCTTCGAAATGTTGTTGGACTTTTGGGTGTTCAGTCTTGAGGTTGAGCATCTGCTGAAGATAGACTCTGGCAGATTTAGTGTACAGATTGTGTCCAGATGCTGCTAGATAAGGGAGCATGTCCTGGATAGCCTGTAAATGCAAGGCCCAGTTTCCAGTGCGTTCCGCACAGATGTATTTCCGCAGGATGTCTTGCATATCCATGTATTGCACCCAGAGGGCTGAGGTTCTGGATGTATTCTTGGTGGACTCACTGTGCTTCTGAAGGCGGTCTTTGATTCTGACTAGAACATCAGATTGACAGGCCTCTTCAGCAGATAGTGCCCCATCCATCAGCTTCTCATAGATCTCCATAGCGTCGTCCAGATCTGCATCTCTGCTCACCTCTGTCAGCTGAGGATTGGTTTCCATCAGTGTAGCTGCTGCATCTGACCATCTTTCCTCAGTCTTGTCTGTTGTTACAGATTGCTGTGGTAGAGGGACATTAAACACTTCTGCCAGCATCAGACCATTAAGTGCTGCATCAAGGATTGAGTGGGCACGAACTGCTCGTGCAACAGCTTTGCCGGACATCATGTGGATTACTGCATTTGGGGCATAGATCAACTCCAGCACTTCTTGAAGCCCAGATGAGGCCATCAGGTGTCCGATGCAACCGAGAAAGCTCATCTCTGCATGGAAGCCACCCAAACGTAAGACTATTTGTCTCAGATCACTATCCATTGGCTGAGAGTTGACAATCATAAGAGCCTTCCACCAAAGCGGCTGATCAAAGGTGATCACTGGGGTGACATTGTGACGTCTTGCATGCTCACTAACATACGTCAGGGTTGTGAAGATGCATGTGGTATCATTGGGATTGAGATCAATCATCGGCAGGAACATAATACTCGCCTTCCCAGGATGATTTCCATTATGCACGTACTGCATCATTCCTGACCATGCCGGTCTGCGAGACCCGAAGAGGATGGAAGACTTCCACAGGACATCAAGGTTTTCACAGCTGTTCTGGACCTGAAGGTTCCCAAGCTTCTGGTAGGTCATTGCCGTCAAGTCATTTCTTTCATCTCTGAAGTACCTTACATCAACTCTTCCGACAGCTGCCACATCCAAGGATGTAGCCTTCACCCTGGGGATTGTCCTCCTTGATCTGATTCCAGGGGTTATCGCTGCGATCATCCCCATACCATGGAATGTACCAAGCCCATCAAGCGTGCAGATGTTATGGTCCACATTGTCGGCTGCATATTGGACAAACTCTGTCGAGAGATCAGGGATGTTTGTTCCATGGGACTTGGCCGCATTTTGTTCAAACTGGTGGACCTCTTGGTACGAGCAGCAAAACCCAAGATGATGAAGAGTGTCAATGAGGAACCGTGATGCAAAGCGGTGATATAGTTGCACGCCCAACCCAAACTGAAGAGGTGCCAACATCACTCTTGGTCTGGTTGCCTGCATCATTGCTTGACCGATTGCTGCCACTTTCGCTCGAGTTTTGGTACCGACAAATAGTTCTTCCAGGAGAAGGCGAAGAGTATCAGGAAGAAATCTGACGGCAGCCTCTGGTGATTCTATGTCATCAACACTTGGGTAAGATTCGTTAGATTGCTCAAGGTCTTTGATATCTTGTTTGATAAGCTGTGCTGCAGCTTTCACAAGCTTGATCTTCTCTTCACATGTGTCTGTCTCTTTCTGCTGTGTGTCATAGTTGTCTTGCAGGACTTCCCTCACTGTTGTCCTCATGGTAACCACATTTGGTTTTCCATTCATCTCAGTGTACACGATCTTCTCTCCAAAGTGTTTTTGCAGCTTTGTCTTCATATGCTTGTAACTGTATGCTTCACTTTCACAGTTTACAAGCTTCTGCTGCATGAAGTGAATTAGATCATTGATGGTGATCTGCTCATCATTGTTTTCTTCTATGTATTTTGCAACCTCCAAGAATGCAGCTGTCCTCTTATCATTTTCAGGGCGGCCAGCCTTTACCCTCTTGGACTCTTGTTCGGTGTCTGTTTGATATGCTGCTGGTATCTGCTTATGAGTGCGAAAATTCACATCACAAGTCTTGTGATAAACTGCATCTGCAGCATGTAGATCATGCACATATAAAATCCGTGCTTTTACAGTCACTGACCAGTCATCAGCTCGTTGATTACATGTTGTCAAAAGTCTCTCCTGGTCAGCTGTTCTGAAAGGATAAACATCAGGTTCACATGGCTTCTTTCTCTTTTTTCCAACTTCAACTGGGGTGCCACAAAATAGGCAATCAGTTTTGTAAGAGAAACGCCCTGCAGTTGATCTGAGTGTATGTCTCTTTCTGGTGTGCTTGGATATCTCTGGTTGTCTAGTGTATGCACAGCAACATTTTTTGTGTACTTTATCACCAGGTACAGTGTGTATGCTGTCTCCCCTTGTTTTACTGGTCTCATTTATAGACACACTTCCCTTCTCTCCAAGTGTTGATACTAATGACCCTGGTCCACCAACATCCTGCCTACAAATGACACACTGCTCATTTGCCTCCATTTCCTGGAAACGGATAGAGTAAATATACAAAATTATTAACACAATATCTAAAAAAAATGTCAAGATAATATTTTTTAAAAATTTCCCATTCCCACCATCATGAACACCAAGTCAGAGCTACAAATATAAGAAGATATCCTTGATGTAGATGCTGACATAGACTTCAGCAAGCTGAGGACTTAAAGAAGTGCACTATAACGTCTGTTCCATGTGCTCTGTGTGAATGTAAAAAAAAAAAAAAAAAAAAGGCAGAATACTCATAATATTATGTAGCCTAATGATAGATATTTCATATCAATGTACATTCATAAATATTTCATACTAGCTATCAAGAATGACAATGACAATGAGTAATATGCAGATCTATCATTGCTGCAAGCACGGTTAAAGTTAGCTAAGTGGCTAGCTAGCAAGTTAGCTAGCTAGCATCAAGAGTTTGGTATAAAAACGTTAAATTTTAAACTACTGCATGACACTAAATGTAAAATTCCTGTGGCTAATCAATTCACAATATAAAGAAAAAGTAAAAGTAAGTAAATACTAAAAGAATTAATCTGACATTAGAGATTAATTCTTTTAGTATTTTTGAGAGTAACATTACCTCACATCGTCTACCTCAGCATGCTCTTCAGATACTGGTGTACTTGACGTGTGAATGCAGCTTTTTGAAGAACTGCTCATCAAACAACTTATATGATTATCACTAAGTGGGATGCTCACCACTTTTAGTATGGTCAATTTTAAGAGTTTGGAAATGTTAGTCCCCCTACATGATGAATCATTGTTTCTATGACTGGCATCAAAGGCTGACAATATTTTCACACACACACACGCACGCACGCACACACACACACACACACACACATATACATACAGTAGCCTTTTAATTCACTGTTTTAATATCTGTTCCGGTATTTGCTAATTAGTCCATATCAAATCAGAAAATGTGTGATATGCATGTGTTAACAGAATAATTCAAAGAACTTGTAATTGAATTTTTTTCTTGTTGTTGTGTGTTTAATCAACTTGTGAATTTTTATAGTGATATCTGAAAGTAAAATTTTTAACCCCATTCACCTGTGTGAAAAGGCGTTTTTTGGTATTTTATGGTCATATATAGGTGATTTTCAACACTTTCCACCAATGGGATTCCTCGGGACTTTTTTTCCCTCACTTAGGACATACTGAGGATACAAAATCAGTTGAGAAAGCTTCTCTTGCAATTTGTCCTAGGTTGACCCCTTTTTTGGCCTAAAATTACTGGACTATTAGACAGACTGAGAAATTGGGTAGGCATCTCAGGGGTTGCTCTAGACTGGTTTGCCTCCTATCTCTCCGATAGCCATTTCTCTGTTGCTGTTGGTCCCTATACCTCCGAGTTTGCCTCCCTGTCCTGTGGGGTGCCCCAGGGTTCGGTTCTGGGGCCGATCCTGTTTGCACTTTACATTCTCCCCCTCAGAGATATTATTAGTAGTTTCAAGGATATCTCCTATCATTTGTATGCAGACAACCTCCAGATATATTTTTCCTTTAACCCTGATACGATGAATGGCGTTAATGCACTGCATAATTGTCTGTCTGCATTTAAGGATTGGATGGCCTGCAGTTTTCTCCAGTTGAATGCTGCCAAAACCGAGGTACTGATTGTTGCTCCTGACAGTAATGTTGCTAAGGTAGCCAGCTGTATTGGTCCCCTGACCTCAAACATGCAGCCCAACCTAAGAAATCTTGGTGTGACACTTGATCAGGCCATGCACCTCGATGAGCATATTACTAACGTTACTCGTTCATGTTTTTTCCATCTTAAAAACATTGCTAAACTTAGATCTATAGTATCTCATTCTGAACTGGAAATGATTACTCATGCCTTTATCTCATCTCGTATAGACTATTGTAATTCTCTCTTCACATGTCTCAATAATGCATCCATTGACTGCCTTCAGTTAGTACAGAACGCCGCTGCCAGGCTGCTGACCCACTCTAGGAGACACTGTCACATCACTTCGGTCCTGGCCTCTTTACACTGGCTTCCTATTAGCTTCAGGATCCGGTACTGACTTATAGAGCCCTACATGGTCAGGCACCTGCATATCTGTCCAACTTGCTCCATGCTTATGCCCCTAGTACATCCCTGAGGTCTGCAGATCAGGGCCTACTAGCAGTCCCGTGTACTAGGCTTAGAGCCAAGGGTGACAGAGCCTTTGAGTCCGTGGCTCCTAAATGGTGGAATGCACTTCCACCGGACCTAAGAGCCGTGACCTCTGTCAACATTTTTAAGAAGCGGCTCAAAACACATCTGTTTAGACAGGCTTTCCCATAGGATTACGCCACTGTTGTATTTGTATTTCCTTGTTTCTCCTTTGTACATTGTTTCTGTTGTTTTTATTGCATTTTTATTTTCTTAGCATCACCTTTTTATACTGTTTATATTTATATTTATATTGTTTTTATTGCCGTCTATTGTATTTTTATTTCCTTTGTATCGCATTTGTATATTGTTTTATATCTCTGAGCATTTGTATTTTTAACTTGTAAAGCACTTTGTGAGTTCTCTCTGGGAAAAGCGCTATATAAATAAATTTTACTTACTTACTTTTTACTTCAGGCCAGGAAGAAGTGGGACAATTTAAAGAAAAAATACAAAGTATGACTATTAAATCACTCGACACATTTTGGTAAAATTGTGTGTGCTGTGGCTGCTGTCATTCTTAATCTTAACAGCCATGATTGATGTTCTCTGTTTTAGGATTGCAAGACTCCAGCCTCTGCAGGGTTTTTCCTGCATATAAAATTACGAGGCGGCCGCCTCAGCCTAATTTCGTGCCGCCCCCGGCTCTCAAAACTCTGACGTCGGGAAAATTGTTATTTTCTGACAAGCGCCGTGGTAGATGGATGTCATTTTAACTGCAGTTGCAGCATTGCGCCGATGTGGTGGCGCTGTATCAACAAGAGTGCACTGGAAGTCGCTGCCAAAACTGCCAAAGAGGAAGAGCAGAGCCGAGAAATTCCCTTCCTAGAGGATTTTGTTTTGTGTTTCGGTTTCTTCGCAAGTGTGTGTGTTAATCGGCGGTGTTAATTACGCGAGCACATTGCAGGGGGTACATGCAAACATAGGCGGAAATCTCGGGGGTGTCGGGGGGGGACAAGACCCCTCCATCCATAAATTTTGAATAATATAGTAATATTCAATGAAAGTGCAATGCAAGCGGTGCTAATTATAAATGTAAAATAGTGTGTTTTTAAGTGTTTAAAAGTTATGACCTCCCCCATGCTTCAAATGCCCCTTTTCCACTAGTACCGACTCAGCTCGACTCAGCTCGACTCGGCTCGACTCTACTCGGTTTAAGAGCTTTTCCATTAGGTGCTAGTACCTGCTAGCAGGTCCCATTTTAGCACCTACTCAGCCGGGGTTACAAGCGAGCTGAGTCGAGCTGAAAATGTGACGTAAACGCCGTGCAGGCAACTGATTGGACAGGGAGTGACGAGAGCGACTCCTGCACGAAAACAAAACCCGACATTAAAAAAAAAAAAAAAAAAAACGGCAACAGCGGCCATGCGCATTGATTGTCAGTGAAGTTGTCAAAGTCGGAAAATGGCAAGCAAACCGTGACCGCGGTCAAATAAAGACGTGGAGACTTTTCTGAGCTTGGTGGCGGCCCAAAGAATCCAGAGGGAGCTGGACGGTGCGCCGCGACTCCACCCACGGCGAGGTGCTACTCAACTGTAATGGAAAACCACCTAAACCGTGTCGAGGCGAGTAGAGTCGAGCCGAGTCGAGCCGAGTAGATACTAATGGAAAAGGGCCAAAAGTGGTTTGGTCCACATCCTGCTCCTGGCAGAGCGGCAGCTCGGTAACTTTCAGTCCGTCCGTCAGCCGGAGAGGCAACAACCTGATGAGAACTAGCAAGAAAACCTCCTCAAGTGAAAGCCAGTGAGTCATTTATCACACCACTTGTTCACCAAGCACAAGGTTGTAATATGAAAAGCGATATTTTTCCCCTGCTTGGTCCAAAACCTGCCTCTTTCAGCTCACTGTTTAAGCTAACAGCTAACGACTGTTAACAAGCTGAAGTGAGTGCAGGACAGTGAGGGAGAGAGAGGACAGACCACAGGAGGAGCAAATACTGAGCTTTTTATTCTTTTAAAGAGTCTGTCAGGATATTAATGTCAGAAATAGTTCATATTTTACTGATATTTTGAGTTTGTCTCTAGATAGATATCTATTTTTTTTGCATTTTAAACTGCATTTTGTTGCATAGTTTCATTTCATTTTCTTATTTGATCTAAAAGGGACAGTGTAAAGCTCAAACATATACTGTATGTCACTATTTGATGTCATATCTTGCTTTGTTTTTTGTTGACACTACAATAAATTTTTTTGAAGAATAGTTTGATGTAGTTGGATTATTCAAGGTATTTCCTCTAGTTTTAGAGCTTATTTTGAGTTTCTAGTTCTTGTAAAGCTACTTTGATGGACTGTAGTGGAAATAGAACAGTGAGTAAAGAAATTAGGATTATTGCTTTTAATAGCATTATTTAAAACCTATGAACACTGGCCTAGCTTGTCTATTCAGAGAAGAGGTATCACTTCGGCTTATTTTTCAATCTGTTATCACATGCATACTACTGCTCATTCATTGGTAGCTGAATTGTTAGGTCTGTTTGATAAGTAATTTACATTTTTAAAATAATAATAATTTAACATATTGTTAACATAAACATACACTAACACTAAATACCGAGTGTTTGAGCAACATATCTCCTCTGTGCTACAAAAGGTCCGTGGTAAAATCCCCCCCCCCACCCCCGCATGATCAGGATGGTACCACCTCTGCCTCAATTTGAGCCAGGAAAAACCCTGCTCTGGTGAGGGGGTGGGAGGGAAACCCAACGCCGCGACATGGCCCTGGTATGCCATCATGGATGAGGTGCACAGGGACAAACATTCAATTAACCCACCTATCCTGATATCCTCCATCCCTGATGACAGACCAGGGCCAAGTTCGGCGGTGGGTGATGGGGAGGGAGAGGTACAGCCTGAGGAGGAACCAGGGACTTCCAGCCAGCCAACAGGGACAGAGGCGGAAGATCCAGAAGGGACCACAGATCGCGGAAAGAAGAAGGCTAAGAAGAGGGCCAGAGAGGATGAGCTGGTAAACCTCCTAAAAGAGGATATGAGGTTCCAGAGGGAGGCAGAGGAAAGACGGGCACGGGAGAGTAGGGAGGGGATGGAGAAGCTTTTTTCTCTCCTTGGGAACTAATGAAAAAATAAATGTTTTTTGTTTTGATTATTCTCCCAGAGTCATTTAGGTTGGATTGTGTATTTGAGTAAAGCTTTTTTAATTTCTTCATTCATTTTAGTTGACATGTTTAAGTTGCCTGTTGACTCTTGTGCTGGCTTTAAGAGAATAAAGAGAAAAGATTCAGACCCATTGTTATTGTAATTATTCATCTGTAAATTTCTGTATTCATGCTTATTATGCTAAAGCCATTAGTAAGACCTACTTATGAAGAGCTCTTTTCCAAAGCAATTTTGGGAAATAGACTTTAGAAGTTAAGAATTCCTCAGCATTGGGAAAAACTGTTTTTTGATCTTTAAAAAGGGTTATTCTGTTTATTTATTTATTTATTTATTTATCTATTTTGTTTCATTTTTCATGGTACTCTGACACTGCAAAATGATTACTTTTTGCACTTACTACATACATCATCATTACTTATATTATCTATACTGTTTTAAGATGATAATATTATTTACTGTTAGTATTATTGTTATTATTATTACTATTATTACTAACCCTAACCCTAACACTTTTTTAGGGGGGGGGACTGATACAACCAATCAATCAATCAATCAAACTTTATTTGTAGAGCACTTTTCATACATGGAATGTAGCACAAAGTGCTTTACATGTTAAAAACACCCCCCTCCCCACCCCAACCTCTAGACCCCCACCCCACGATTCTCTCTTACATACACACACAGACACACATACACACACACACACACACACACACACACACACACACACACACACACACACACACACTCGCACACACACACACACACACACACATACGCACACACACACACACACACACACACACACACACACACATACACATACACACACATAATGTTTGTTTGGCTGAGTACAGAGGAACCAGGTCAGGAAGCGCTGCCATCTGCGCTGGGGGCTGCCCACGGCCCAGGCCAGAATGCCGCAGCTCAGGGGCCCACCAAACTACAGGTAGGCAGAGGACCCATGGCGCTGCAGCGGGGCACCGCCACAGAGCCACAGAGCCCCCACCCACCCCAGCCGGTGAGCCCCACGAGCAGAGACATCCCAGCCCCAGCCGAGAACAGCCCCCAGCGCAGAGGGCCCCCACTGAGGAAACACTGGATATATGGGATAAAAATATGAAAACATATAAAATAAGAATATAAAAAGTATATATAGAAATAGCGACATATAAAGTAAAAATATATAAGAACATTAATAAAAGCTAAAATAGGCATGTGTAAACATATAAGAACATTTAGTTAAGAGCCAAAACAAAAGGTATAGGGTATAAAATAAACATTAAATAAAAGTCATTATTACCATCATTATTACTGTAACTATTATGATTAGCATTATAGTTGTTGTCATTTTCTATTACTACTTATACTTATTTATATATTTATATACTTATATTTATACTTACTACTTACCATTCGGGTCCCTGCTCAGTCACGCTTGTTGGGCCACGGCCTGTGATCTCCTATTATTACTTATTATATAACTCATAATACCGTTTTTCATACTCTCAAATCACACACACACACACACACACGCACACACAAAACCACAAATGCTGTTGCTGTTGTTTGTTGTTCACACCTTGTTTGTCTGCCCTGTGTTGTCACTGTAATGCCATATTGCACAATTAAAAAATAATTAAAAAAAAAAAAAAGTTATTCTGAAAATCTGATTAAAGTAATATTTCCCACACAGATAAAGGTACCCATCAGTAATCAAATCTGATAATAAAATGCAAAAGTGAAAAAAAAAGGCTTTTATAGCATTTTGGAGAAGAACTCTTCAAATGTTCATTTACTATGTAAGATGATTGAGTCAGGAACTGAGGCAATTCTGTGCATGTGCGGTGTTTAAGACAAAGAAAAATTTCCTGTTCAAGGACAATAAAAGTATATCATATCATGTAAACAAGAACAGAGAAGAATGTACATTGGTGGGCATCATTTGGTTGGGTGTCTCGCCGCTCACCACACCCCTCTTTGGTTTGGCAGGGCTGGCATAGTGCTGGCACAATCAATGGCTGCCTACATCCACATGGGCTGGCCTGAGATGATTTTCAGATAGACATGAATGAAAGACTGCACAATATGGGCAATACACAATTCCACACATCTCAGAACAATATTTGAAGTAATAACTTCAAGAATATTAAAACCTTTTGAATAGAACTGAATTTGACTCTGCATTTCAATATGAAGGAATATTATACATATATTACACAACAGTTAGATCTGATCGAGTGATTTCACTCATTGTGATTGGTTAAGAGGCATTCCAGAGTGATCACATCCTGTCCAACATCACTCAGACTAATCTTTGAAACATTTATAAGTGTTTACTAACGATTGCAGAACTTTTGTGTAAAAAACAATATCACACTCAACTTTGTGATGTTGGTGTGGATATCATCACTGGTGCTCTTGTCTTTGGAACTCAGCCTGCGGCCTCGTTCCGACGACTGAAGGGCACCAGTGATTGTATCCAGACCAACATCACTCCCTCTTGGTTGATATTGCTTAATTATATTTCTCTGGAATTGCAACATCCTGTTGAGTGGTTACTCACGTGAGGCACAAAGGTGTGGTGTACCTCCAGCGCTCCAAGGACGATACATCTAAACCTCGTCTTCATCATCCCAAATGCACGCTCTATGATGCAGCGTGCCTTGGAATGAAGGGCATTAAAGCGCTTGGCTGCCACACCTCGTACAGGCCTCCTGTAGGGAGTGATGAGGGGGAGTGGCTCCTCGAGGCATGGGTACCCGCCGTCCACAAGGATGAAGTAGCCTGGAGGAGGGTAGCGTGCCCGTCTGTAGAGTGGGCTATGGCGGAGCACTCTAGAATCATGCACAGACCCTGGCCAGCCCACGTAGGTGTCGAGGAATCGTCCCTGATGGTCACACACTGCCTGCAGGATGATGGAGTGGAAGAGTTTCCTGTTCTTGTAGCACTCATCATAAGGTTCCTCTGGTGGAGTCATCCGGACATGGCAGCCGTCGATAGCTCCTGCTGCCCTCTGGAAAACCTGGTCACCTGCCAGCCTTGCAAACCCCCGGTACATCGCCTCTAGCTCATCCCTGGTAGGTAGGCGGATGAACCTTCAAACAAGATTCAAGAATATTTTCAGTGGACATAACGTAATACTGGAATTCATGAGCACTCAAGAACCCACTCAACTTAAAATGGCGAATGCCCACCTTTGGCATAAGCCCACAATCTCCTTCATCATTCGGTGGACAATGTGGTGGATAGTTTGGCGAGGTATGTCGAACACCCTGGAGACCACCCTGTATGATGCTTCAGATGCCAGCCAAAAAAGGAAAACCAAGGTCTCAATAATGACACCCCATCCGTGGTGGCGCTGGTCAAGATGGCTCAGTATCATGGTCAGGGCCTCCCGACAGACTCTGAAATCCTCCCTTGTGTCTACCCCACCAAAGAACATGTGCAGGACAGGGACACTCAGGTTGAGCCTGCAGTACTGGGGTCTGTGCTGAAAGAAAGAGAAGACAAACTGTTAGTGTTAGGCCAGATGGTGGCTGTCATGAAGTGTGCCCCGTCTCCCACTCCACAGTGCTTTGGGCATATTATTGGTGAAAAATAGCTCTATAAATGCTAATAATAATATTGGTAATAATGAGCATTTATAAAGCTTTTAGATATCTAAACATTCTCAAAATAAACAAATGTCGTGTCATTATAAATAGCCACATCCAACTAGGTCTGAGGCGTGAGATGAAATATAAGTCGGCCTGAGTAAATAAATAACCAATTAGGCTATGCCAACGGGTGCTGTTATAATAAACAGTGTATAGGCTACTATTTTACCTTATCACGCTGCTCCCTTGTGCGAAAATATATAACCCGGTTGTGACGGTGCAAGCGTCAAGCGCTGCATCTTCACGAAGACAAAATAAAATAAAATACATAAAACTGACACACCTCCGAAACCTACTTCCGCATTTTACGCTTCATCACTCAAATGCACTTTGGGAAGCCTCGCTAATAATGAGGTAGGAATCCTCCGCAGGCTACACCGTCCCAATTCACTAAACTTTTAGTTCTGGTAAACCTGATAACGGCACCTACGTAGGACGCCGCCTACGTAGGGACCATAGGCTGCAACCTATAGTCATCTAGCCCTTCGATTGAGGCAGACCCACTGAGTACAGAGGGTCTTGAGTACTTGGCCTGCATGCAGGGCTATAAGAGAGAGACATAGTATAGAGGGGGCAGGAGCTCCAAGTTACTGAGAAAACTCTATTTCAGTGATTGATGTGAGAATATAGAGCCATTTAACAGTAATTAAAAAAATAAGTCACAGCACCTATCATGCATGCATTTTGTAATTTTATTTCACTCATTAGTGTAAAGTTTTTGTTTATAATGTAAAGTTTCAGATTTAGGGTTAGGGTTAAGGGTTAATAATCAGTAAATATTAGTAGAAAACTGTGAACTCATAGTTTCCAATTACCTTCAGTTTACACAAGCTTTTGTCCTGTACTCTAACATTTGCAAAGTTTGGTGTGCCAGCTGTCACAGAAGGTGTGAAAGTTGTTGACTGAGTTGGATGATGTTGTTTTTGAAGATGTAGTTCGGGATCCCTCCGCTGGAGTTCATTCATTCATTCATTCATCTTCTAAACCACTTGGGTCGCGGGGGGGTTGCTGGAGCCTATCCCAGCGCTCATAGGCTGAAGGCAGTGAAACACCCTGGACAGGTCGCCA
Organism: Myripristis murdjan; assembly: GCF_902150065.1. NCBI lineage: Eukaryota > Metazoa > Chordata > Actinopteri > Holocentriformes > Holocentridae > Myripristis > Myripristis murdjan. The sequence continues at coordinate 33,259,922 of NC_043989.1, forward strand.
GTCCATCGCAGGGCAGACAGACAAACACTGACATTCACACACACGCAGTCATACCTAGGGGCAATTTAGCTTCTCCAATTCACCTGACCTGCATGTCTTTGGACGGTGGGAGGAAACCCACGCAGACACAGGGAGAACATGCAAACTCCACACAGAAAGCACCTTGGGTGGGAATCAAACCCAGGACCTTCTCACTGTGAGGCAACAGTGCTAACCACTGCACCACCATGCCGCCCTCCGCTGGAGTTTTAACCATCAAATAGGACACAGTTACTTTTTCAGAATCTAGCCCATTGTTCATAATCTCTAGAGTTAGGCCTAGTCTTTGGCTTGTCTGAGTGGAGTTGCTCGGCAGCAACCCCTGAGCTATCATTTTCTTAGCAGTAGTAGGCTGACCAATAGCTTCCGTTGCTGCTTTAAGGACAGGTTTCAAATCAGTAAATCATTCAATAACAAAATAATATGGTAACACCCAACACTATATGGGTGTAACGAAGAGCACTTTGTTACTAGTGACTGATAGCTTTTCTTCTAAATATTGTGCAACATGGTTGATAGAAAATGCACTTTAAACAGACAACTTAATTATGCACTTTAATAATGGCACTTGGCACTTTAGTCGCAATTTTTGTGTGCTTGCCTTGAAAAGGCAATAATAATAATCATTGTAATGATTATTATTATTATTGTTGTTGTTGTTGTTGTTGGTAGTAGTAGTAGTAATTATTATTATTACTGTGTATATTAGCAGGTTTTGCTTTCTTGGTATTTCAAGGGTGGTAAAGAAATGTACTTCAGTCAAGCTTATCCAAGCTGTCAGACTCCACTAAGGAGGCTTATAAATTATTGCATCATGTTTATAGAAAAAAAAACTTGATTAAAAATGGCAACGAGCTACTGTGAAATTGCCTGCACAAGCAAAATTGACAAAAGAAACCTGTATACAGATGAAGACACGATGAAGAGCACCTAGTGCACTTAGATCAGTAATCCTATAGTTCAAGTTACACATTATGGCAATATCTCAAGAGTTACTCAGTCTCAGGCTTGAGGCCAGGCCATCCATTAGGTACAGACTCTGGCGCCCCCTCCTGGTAGTATGCAGCTGCACAGTTCCAGAGAGGGCTCTCTTTTCCAGTAATGTGAGGCATTAGGCAGTAATGAGGGATGGCAACCCTCTGTGATACCAGAAATATCAAACACACACACGCACGCACGCACGCACGCACACACGCACACGCACGCACGCACGCACGCACACACACACACACACACACACACACACACACACACACACACACACACACACACACACACACACACACACTCAAATGTTCTTTCAAGTGCTTTCTGTCAGAGGTTAAGGTTTAAATGTGAGTTTAAGGTTTGGGTTTGAAGCAAAGGAGGTCCCTCTAAGAAGATAGCAGGTGGAACTGTGCTTCATCAAAAAAGAAGAAGAGGAAGAAAAAAAGAAAAAAAAAACATTCTTGTTTATATCTTTCAGTAAAATATCTTAGTATATAATTATGTCACAAAAAGAAACACCATTGTGTGTGTGGGTCAGCTTGGGGTCAGTACACTATTAATGTATTTTTAAATACAAATTGATTTATCCCTGAAATGCTAAGGGATAACGATTTATTAAGGGCTACCAGGAAAACCTCGAACGCCACTTGAAATACTGAAATACTCCTGAAATATTTTTTTTAAAAAAATATTTCTAATATATTTTTTAAATATTTTATTAAAAATAACACATTATAACAAAAAACAACTGACATATTAAGGGTTTTATGTGTTTCATAGTATCTGTAGCCTCTCCGCTTAGTTACAGGTATGAGGGAGAAGTCGCACATACAGAAATGCATGTTTTAACACAGAGCAAGGACGGCAGGCATGAGAAGGGGCGGGATTGAACGTGGCTGTGGTATGGCCTAATTTAGCTGCGAAGTACTAAACATCATTCCAGTGTCCTACAGTTAAGTTACACCACCTAGACTTCGGTTCTCTTTGTACTTATGCGAGGGAAAAACAGGGAAAAGAGAAAAAGTTTGGAGATGCCGGGGATTGAACCCGGGGCCTCATACATGCAAAGCATGCGCTCTACCACTGAGCTACATCCCCTCCTTGTAAAACCCATTGACATTAGGCTATAAGTATATTGGAATACGTCAACATTTACGTTAAGAAAAAAAATGTATATTTTTACTTCTACAGCCTGTCAACTCATGTGAGAACTATAATTGTCAGAGTCTCAGCACTACCCTACTGTAGTCGGTTATATACGTACCGTATGACAGCCTCCTCAGTTCGTGTTTACACCATTGATGTGGCATATTCCGTTTATGGTTTTTGGGCGCTGCATATTTCTCATAAAACTGAATACATAATAAAGATTGCGCTGGTGCAAGTGGCCCTACCTGGACAGTCGTTTTTCTTGCAACACTATAGTCAGTTTATTTTGACCTGGCAAGCTGACTAGAAAATAATTAATGCATTACAACATTTAGATGTTGATTCTGAAACATTTTTCATGAGAACATGCTTGTTTTTTCCACCGCTTGCTTGCTAGTTCTGAGTAGGACTGAAATATAGTGTTATTAACTTTAGGTGAAAAGTTTTCATGAGAACAAGCTTAATTTCTTCCTATTTGCCTGCCAGCTAACATAAGTAGGATTGCAAGCATAATTTATGATTTGTGAAATTCTAGGTGCCATATTACATTTGGGTTTTGATTTTTTTTTTTTTTTAATATGTAAGATATTACATGTCCAAATCGTCCCAAATAGTTTCAGACGAACCATTTGCTTTAAAGCTATGTTAAATTGTATTTTCATAGGTCATATTTGGACGTATTGGGCATATTTGTAGAACTGGATAATTTACATGTTTGGATGAAATTGCATTTGTTGTGTGGTTAATAAATAGGCCTGGAAGATACATATAACATACCTGATAATAATATAATGTATTATTTTTTCAGGGGTGTTATTGTAATATTTTAGAGCAACCTCTGCTGCACCAGGACCATCTACCTCATCAATGTCTCAGATGGTCCTGTGTCCAGTCCAGGGAACCCCCACTGAACTGTTAAATCACATGTGATTTAATAATGCTTACTCTTTTACAATGCACAAGAAGGATTAATGCATGCATTTCTACATGATGCACATACCTTATTTTATTTCATTACATATTTCTAATGCATTTATTTTTATTATTCTGATTTCTTAATTTATTTCTTATAATTTCACTTATGCTTATAATATATTCTTGTCTTGAGAATTTGAGCAACTGCAGCTGACTGAATTTTCCCTCAATAAAGTATTTATGATTCTGATTCTGAATATAAATGTACAATTGTAAATACATATGCAACAACTGTATATTGGTTATTGGTTATTCAGCCATTACAACACTAGTTGTGAAATACCTCACTGTGTAAATGTTTCCTTTCTTCTCAGGCAGGCAAACTCTCTGTCATCTTTTAAATCCCTTCTTAAAACTCACTTTTACTGTTTGGCCTTTTCTTAGTTGCTGGTTCTGTCTTTTATGGTCTTTCACTATTTTATGGGGACCCCTTCTGGTTTTATTGTAATTTCATTTTGTTTTATCCTCACTTCTATTTTTATTTTATTTTATTTTATTTTTTTTTATTGTATTTTATTATTTTATTATTTTTATGTTGTTTTTATTTTATTTTATTGTGAAGCACTTTGTAACTGTGTGTTTTGAAAAGTGCTATACAAATAAAGTTATTATTATTATTTTCTGATTTTGAGTGACACGTGTAAGCACTAAAGCTACTGCAAACTGGAGTCAAATTCCTTGTATGCATAAGAACACTTCACCAGTAAAGCTAACTGTAATTGGATTGTGAGCTGACATGACTGCTGCTGAGGGAACATTGTCATGGGAGTGTTTTAGGGCCACAAACAAAATCCTAGGGGCGGCCCTGGGCCCTCTGATATGTCACTTCACAGATGCAACACCTCAGAGGTCAGCAGGTGTGTTTAGGAGCCAAACTGGCCCTGCGTTCCAAATCGCATACTTCTACTTTTAACTTTTAGTATGTACTGCAGCTGCCCTTACAAAGTGTGTAGTTTAGTATGAAATATGCATGCTAATTCTTTTTTCCCCCTACTAAATAGGGTATGCAAATGCTTCCCTGTTTGATTCCTCGTTTTGACCCCTGCTTGTTTTCTGGTTAATGATCCTGCCTGATGTGCATACTACGCTGATTTCCCCTCCACATCCCTTTTTCCCTTTCCATCTCTTGCCCCATCCTTGACTTTTAACTGCCCCCTCCCAGCCCGGCTGTTTCTTGCTTGCTCTTGCTCTTATATCCTTCTGCATTTATGTTTTATGTCATCCCAGCCTTCCTGTACTACCTTATTCTCTTCTTTATCTCCCCCTGGCTGCTGCTGGCGTGCATGCTTTCTTGCTCTTTTATCTTTCTTTTATTCTTTTTGTTTGTAATCTTGTCCTGCTCTGGTTGTTCTTGGTCTTATGTTTGTATGTTGTTGTTTTTATGTCAGGTGATGCTCGTAAAAGAGCTCTTGGAGCTCAAGCTTCTTCCTGGTAAAATAAAGGCTAAATAAAATAAAAATAGTATGGTAGTATGAGTATTGGAACGCAGGGTGGGACATGGCTTTTGCTGAGCTGCCTGTCAGAGGGCGTCAGGTTAGCAGTGTGTACGAATATAGCGCCATGCACTGGTGAAAAGCAGCAACTGCGCGACAGTGCTTCTATGTGCTTCTTTTCTGCTAGAAATAGAAACTAAGGTTAGCTGGTTAGCATGGCATCATCTCACCCGTCAATGAAGATACAAGTAGCACGAATCTTGTTTCCGCTTTAAGATTGCCTTAAAAATGTAAGTGTAGGGGGAAAAAATAGAAAAAACAGGACTATCAAAGTGCCGAGAGTTAAAAGCACTATTTGCGAAAAAGCATTATTAACACATACAAATTTTGTTCTGAGATTAATCTCAATTCTGACTTTTTTCACAAACTCAATCAGAATGCTTATCTTTTCTCCCTCACAATTCTGTCGTTTTGCTCAAAAATCCGAATTAATCTCGGATCACATTTTTGTATGTGGCCCTAATCCTCTTCCCTAATATCTAAAATAAATAAATAAAAATGTCTACATATAAAGAATAATTGTGATATTGTTACTGACAAGAACTGACATGATAGATGACATCACTCTATGTTAACTCATGTTTTTGTTTTGGGGCTTTCCTGTTAGCACAGATTAGACGGTTAGATCATTGTTTTGAGTTAGCATAAGATAAGAAGAGAGTCTTCAAGGTTGTCAGGGTCAATTTTGGTATTCGAGTCATTTGTTTTTTTTGTTCTATATCCAATTTTGCACCTGCTAAGTGGACAGCGAATGGGTGGGGTGCGTTTACTGTGGTAGAGCTGTTTTAGGACCAAAAAAAAAAAAAAAAAAAAAAAAAAAAAAAAAAAAAAAAGCATGCTTTATTTTGAAAAATCTAACGGAAGTCCTACTTTTACGTTAGCCTGAATGCTGTGACAGCGGCGAGTAAGCTAGCGGTGGTGGTGACAGGGGTAGACATTAATGAAACACCATGGCAGACAGGACACAGATACAAGAAGCGATTAAAAACCAAGGTGAAGTCGTTCGGAAATTAAAAGCGGAGAAGGCAAGCAAAGAACAGGTGAGTGGGCGCCCTGGCGTGAGCGCTGTCATGGGCTGGGACTGATGGCTTCCTAACATGCGGTGAAACGGCATGTCTGTCTCACGCGTAGCTATCCAGCCTCAATGTGTTGCGTTCCACTCAACCTTATGCTAAACTCTAGGCAAAAAATGGCATTGCTTATCACTGAACTTGCGTATTTAATTAAACACGATACAAGATCTGAGCCATGTATTAATTCGGCAGACAAATAAACCACTCTATGTTTTTGCTTGCTGTTCTCACAACCTTCAGACAACACCGTGGTCGACGCTAAAGTGCGTGAACCTTTTGCAAAAGTGTATATCATACTAAAATAGGAACGGATTGGTGGATCATATTTATGCCGAATTAACCGGAAGGTTTCAGTAATTCAGTAAGGGCCTGAAGTCATATTATACCTTGCTCGTTTGCCGATAAAAAAGCCACATTAAATTGACTTATGTTTTAATAACGTTGTTTGGAGAACCGTTGTTTTCACAAGACACCTGCACGCAATGAGGCTGGTAGTTATCACGTAATTAAACTCAATTATTATCTATATAACTGGAAGTGTCTGTACCTTTTTTGTCTTTTTTTAATCTATTTAAGTTGTTTTTAAGTCTTATTCTAGAACTACTAACTAACTAGCTAGAGGTAGCCGCCCGCTAACTAGCCGTGCCGGCTAACCATATCGGCCTCTGTTAGGTTAGCTGCTGATGTGCACATTGGGGTAGGTTTGATACAACTGAGTCAGCTGGCTTGTTAGCCGGGAAAATTGGTCATTAGCATTACTTTCTAAAGATAACTTGTGTCCCCAGGCCACCAGGACACAGCACAATTACCTTAAACATTGATTTGACATTTCAAAACATGTCCGCACGGAGTGTGTCATTACAGCTGATGCAATATCCAGCCTCGTTATCATGGACGTTGTTAATCTAGCAGAGTATCTAGCATCTAGGAAGGCTCTTCCTGGTGCCGCACACCCTTAATACGTTCCCGTGTTTCCTGAGTCTAAGAGAACGTTGCATGTCAATACTGAGGAGCATATTTACATTTTAGAAACCACTCCTAAGGTCGGCACCAATCCAATTCACTAAGCAGCATTGATTTCACGCTAAACAAACGTTGATTTCCCCTGTTACTCTCCCAATCTGATCCCATGGCAGAGCACTGTGTTTTAAAGGTGCAAAGTATGTGAAATAAGGAAGGGCAAGCACGGGCCGTCGTTGGCCACCAGGGGGCCCTAAGCAGAATGTGTTGTTGTTTTGCCTACGTGGGACTTTAATATCATTTGCTAGATCCAAAATTAATCCATGCCAAGACGAAAAAAAGCAGGTAATGGAGTAGTGGTTGAAACGTAGCAGTGATACAGCTGAAAACAAGGAGGAAGAAGTGAAAAAGAAGCAAAAACAGAAACAACAAAGTAATATCCTCAGTGTCAGGTTGAATATGACTAGACTAGGTGATTTATAACAAACAAAGACGGTAGACATTTTGGATTTTGATGAAGGAGTGAGTGGAATGTATTAGGGTGTGGTGGCATTTTGTTAAATGACTTGCTGTTTTTTTGTTTTTGTTTTTTAATTTAGCCCAGCAGAACAATCCACACATAGAAGCTTTGTTTCAGCATGTCTTCTTTCACCCTGTCCCACTGTCCCTGCTCAGCCAGTGTCATATTTTGCCATCTGTCTTTCTTGCTTTCAGGGTTCCCACTGGTCCTATTGTTTCTGTAGTATCATGGAATTTAAACAGGCATGTCAGGCAGGGTCTAACATGTCAAATTATAAATGGGCAACATTACAGAAACAAGAAACCAGACTGAAATCATAACAAACCCAGAAGGAAGAGCATTTTTATGTGCTGGAGGTGTCCAGACTTTGTTATGAAAAGCTCATGGAATTTTACATTCACAGCAAAAACTGAAAATGCTCTTAATCTATAAATCGCCATGCATAACTTTGGTTATGCCTAGTTGTTCATTTGTGCCATGTCTTTCCAGTGCTGCCGCTATTCCTGCAATTCCTGAAACATGGAATTTAAAGCAGTGTAGTTCACACAAGGAAGTCTGAGAATGTGATGAATTCTTTGGATATATCAAGGAGTTTTACAACAGGAATATACAGAGTGTATTTTCCAACTCTCTATATACATTTATTGAATTAGGTAGCTTCTAGGCCAACTGGAGTGTAAATCAAACAGAAAAACATAATATATCAGGACAGGAAGGAAGAACACTTTTACCTCATGGAAGTACTGTAAATTATGTAAAGTCATGGGAGTGTGAGGGAGTTGGACATGAGGACTACAGTGGGAGCCCTGTCTCTCTGAGCTGTGATTGGCTGGCTGGTTTGATTGACTCCTGCATCTCATGTTCTGTCTTCCACGCTGTGATGATGATGATGATGATGATGCATCATACTCCGCCTCCCCTAGTGCTAGGGTTGCTCACCCCTTTTCTCCTGTTCTTCCTGCTTGACCCTGGATCACCACAAAAACCTTGGGCTGCCTTACTCATCATCACCATCATCTACGCCAACGGGATTTGAATCGTTCTGGCCATTCCTCGGCAACTCAACTCCTGGTTCTGCCGCTCCTGTTTTCATTGGATGCCATGGCTTCGCCCTGGGCAATATCATTGGACAATACTACACTGATGCACTCCTGAACTTTTTGTTGACCAATATTTGGACCTAATTTTTTTGCCTTTTTATTTTTATGGTCTGTCCTGGGATGAACATGCTGGGCATGTTTTCCTTTCGTGTATGTGCTGGTTTGGTTGGTTGTCGGATTGGAATATGTGTCCGATCTCTGCGTTCCTGCCCTGGGATTACTGTGGCTCAGGTAGGCCTCCAGGAATGAGTGTTTGTGTGTGGAGATTAAATGTACTAAAATGCAATATAAAGTGGGTTGAATGAAGTTTGTTATAATGCTTCCTATTGCACATGGTATAAGCTTAAGGACATCTGTTAGAAAACATCCACATTAAATGTATTCACACAGCCACTCTCTCCTTGTGTGTGTGTGTGTGTGTGTGTGTGTGTGTGTGTGTGTGTGTGTGTGTGTGTGTGCATGCTTGCGCATGCTTGCACCGCAGATTGATGAAGAGGTAGCCAAACTGCTGGAGCTAAAGGCTCAGTTGGGAGGAGATGATGGCAAACACCAGTTTGTTCTCAAGACAGCAAAGGTAAGACCAGACTGAGAGTTAGCGGGGTTTCCCATTAATGTAAGTAATAGATAACAATACTTAACAGGCTCTTAACCATATAGTGGTATCTGCCTTTCCATGCAAGAGTAATAGAACGTCCAAGTTTGACCCATCATCTCCTTCCCTGTCTGAGAAGGAGTTGATGGCTGTTCTCATCCAGAAAGAATGAAGTGTACCAGGTCCAACAAGCAACACAATTTCAAGTGGCAACCCAAAGCTTAAAAATGTTTTGAGGGGTGCATACACGCTTGCTGGGGATTCATTATTGACGTTCTTTCCAGCCCTCTTGCTTGCCAACTAGTGGAACTACTTTGTTTCGGTATCTTTATGCAACGGTTTCACATACCAGGTGCGTAAACAAACATACTGTTGTGATACAGAAGCTGTAGTGATACAGAAACACAGTAGCACCACCAGTTAGCAAACTAGAGCGCTGGAAACACTACGTAGAATGAATCTGAGACAAACATGGTGTTGTTCATCCTTCAAAACATTTTTTTAAGCTTTGGGTTGCTGCTCAAAATGATGTCTTTTATAAAATTATGTCAATTATAAAGCTGGTTGCCAATTCTAGTTTTTATATGCAGTATAATTATCAAATAAGAGAAGATAAATCAAAGAATTTGATTGAATGTTGTCAGTGCTGCAAAAAAAACCCCAAACATTTTCTACTCACTTGAGGCAGAAAAAAAATCACGAAACAGACACTATGCAGTAAATAGTGATTGAATCACAGTTGTCAAATAAATAGTGACATAGCCTTAGCGTGATCAGCCCAGTGAATGGCTCTGTCTAATTAGCATAATTTGGACTTTCTGAAATGTTGTCTGTAAAATATCCAAACACATATGTGATTATGTCTGTAGTTAGTACACTAGAATGCATAAGTGTAAGTTTGCAAAAGTAATTTTTTGGTTTTATGACAATTTGATCTCTCTTTCTTACTTCAGACAACATGAAATATTACCAGCATTACTGACACTAAAGAATATCAATTGGCACAATAATAATTCTTGAAAGAGCCTGTTCATTCATTTCAGTCCAGCTAATGGAAATACATTGTGATTTGGTGGGGGCAGGCCCTGAGCAGGTTTCCACCCTGCATCTTGACTACTGTATGGTCCAACAATTGTTTTTTTGATTTAATTTTTATTTTTTAAATTTAAAATCACTTGCTATTTGGAGGGAAACACAGCTAATGTCTCTTTGCCAGGGAACAAGGGACTACAACCCCAAGCAGATGGCCATCAGAGAGAAGGTTTTCAACACCATCATCAGCTGCTTCAAACGCCATGGAGCTGAAACCATCGACACACCCGTTTTTGAATTGAAGGTCGGTAGACACTTACAAATGTGCATAACACACATGTAGACATTTAGTCACTTGATGTCATCTCTGGTTTTAAATGTGACTTTTCATTATTTTCATGTTGGTGTTTGTAGGAAACGTTGACAGGGAAATACGGTGAAGACTCCAAGCTCATCTACGACCTCAAGGACCAAGGAGGAGAGCTGCTGTCTCTCAGATATGACCTCACTGTATCCTTAGAAAGCATCAATCCTTAACCACCAGCCTCTTATTGACTTTCTCTTGAGCTGCACTCAGACACTGTGGTGATTCTGTCTTCAGTGATGTTGTGGTTGTCAGTAAAAATAAAATTCCAAGTGGGCACAACAACCCTGTGGCTGTTCCCCCTTCACAACTCTGACATGAGAACCCAAGTAGGAAAGCAGGAAAAACTGTGATAGACAGTCTGGGCCCCATTGAGTTGTTCATACATTTCCAATTTGTAAAGTAGAAACTCTCAGCAAGTGGAAGTTATTGTAGATTGAGGTGCGTTGTGGGGAGAATTGCAGAGGCGCAACTGAACAAATAGTTGATTTTCAGCAAAACGGCATGCTGTTAGTGTGCGACCAGATAATTTATTTTCAGTTTTATGAAGATAGAAGAGTTTTTAAGGACATGAGCTATAGCAAGACCATATCATCATACAGAATCTCAGGGCTGCTTTGTAAAATTATATCATTATTAACCTATTATTATGATGAAGTATTTATATAGCACTTGCCTTAAATTCACTACTATAGTTGTATTATTTTGAGATAGCTTACAAAAGTTTTGTACAGTCAGTAACAGTCCTCATTGCTGTGGTGTTTTTGCACCGAGCTTCCAGAAACCACTTGTCAATCAAAGAGTGAGGCTAGTAGTTAACGTCTTTTTTTTTTCTTCTATGTTTGAGCCCCATCTCTACCCCTCTGCCTTGTCTCAAAGAGCTTTATCTAACCAGAGACCCAGCCGATGGTCCTTGACTTGCCCTCTCTCAGGTACCCTTTGCACGCTACCTAGCAATGAACAAGATAACCAACATCAAGCGCTACCACATTGCCAAGGTCTACCGCCGTGATAACCCAGCCATGACCCGCGGCCGCTACCGGGAGTTTTACCAATGTGTGAGTGATCCTGAAATACGTATGTGTTCAGTGTAGCTGTTAGCCTTGACTCAAAGCATGTTTTGTCCTTCTGTCCCACCTTGGTTGGAATAACTGCACTATACTAATTCAGACATATCAGTTTAAGTTGTCAGTCATAGTAAAGTACCTTTTATTAAACTTCAAGCCTTATCTCGTGATTGTCAAAAATGTGCACTCATTATAGTGCATATAATGGGGTATGTATCAATAATATGAAATGCCAAGAACGTCCTTTCACTAGAACACAGTTCAATTAATTGTGATACTAGTCAGAATTAATGCCCCAATTAATTCTTATGGAGAATCTTTTATCAATTACAGAGCAAATAGAGATTTTTTTTTTTTTTTTTCAATATAACTTGTTTTAGATTTAGAGTTTTGAAATCATAAATGATTTGACCACAGGATGAATTGGAGGGTGTACTTACACTGCAGTCATCATTACCATATGTCTTGGAAGCACTATTCTAAATTTGTTTCAAGTGAAAATATATATTTTTTTATGTTTTTGGGACATATCCAGCAGCCAGAGAGTGCTCGGACTCTGATTGCTTGGCAGTAGATGATTGTTGGATTCCAGTCAACTGTCTACATCTTAGTCCAGCCATGTCCTGATATGCCCATTTCAGTAACATTTTTTCTAAATAAGATTTTGGCAAAACAACAAATGGTACATTTTATTTTTTTAATCATGAAAAGGAACCTCTAGAGATATGAAAACCATGATAAAGATTTGATTATCCAGAAGATCTCTGAACATAGCCTGCTTTTAAATAAATTGTACACTATCTTTTGAATGACCCAACATCTTGTGTGTGTGTGTGTGTGTCAGGATTTTGACATCGCAGGACAGTACGACCCCATGATTCCTGATGCTGAGTGCCTGAAAATTGTCCATGAAATCCTGAGTGAGCTGGACCTTGGAGAGTTTCGCATCAAGGTCTGAGATATCAATCAAGAGATGTGAAAGATGCGCAGGCTGTCAGTAGGCACTGACTCTGTAACAACCTCTTCCAAATCCAGGTCAATGACAGACGAATCCTGGATGGGATGTTTGCCGTCTGTGGTGTTCCAGCTGATAAGTTCCGCACAATCTGTTCAACAGTGGACAAACTGGACAAGGTATGGATACTCACTGCTGTCCCATGAGCTGGTAGGACTGTTTATATATTAAAAAGACCAGTACATAGCAGTTTTATTTATTTCATTTATGAATCAGTTATGCAGGTGATTGTGTAATTATCTGTACAACAGACTTATATACAGAAGAACAGGTTTTTCTTCGTTCAATATAAATAGTCTTTTTATTTATTCTATTAGTTTATAAAGCCTGCTGTCCTGTAGGTGATTCTATCTATCCACCATTGCCATGAGAACACAGAGATCCCATTTGGCAAAGTCATGCCTGAATCCAAGGGGGCATCAGAATTCTCTAAAGCGCAACAACTTTGCTCAAGAACGGGCATGACCTGGAAATATTTTGGCTGGCAGCCATGATAATTGTTTATAATATGAATATGAAGGAAAGGAGGCAGTAGGGTACGTTGTTGCTTCCTTCCACAAGGTGACACAGGATCAACCAAAAAGGAAAGGATTATGGACCACAGTCCTTTGCAGCTTGACAAATTGAAAACAAGAGGGCCAAACGCTCTCTTAAGCCATGTGGTAGATTACATGGACCCATCGTGTGAATGAGGCTAGTTTACATGTTGTTTTACAATTCATAGGCTTAGTATTTTCAGTTTCTGAATTTCAAATCTGTATCTCCTGCAGTTTAAATGTTATGGCGCTGTCTGAACCTGACATATACCAAACTTCAACAACAAAACCAATCACATCATCAGTAAGATCTTCCTGTGACTTTTCTAAAAAAAAAAAATATTTTAATATAGGCAATTTGTCTTGGACAGTTTGTAGAAACAAGCAAACGGGCTTTTAGAACTATTCATATATATTCTTTCAGATGGAGACTATACACAGTGTAGCTTCTTTTGTTTAGAAGTATTGAAAATAAACAATGGTAGACATATCACATGATCACATTTTTCAAATTCCCTTTTTCCCCCCTCTCTTTTTACTTGAGTATTGTAGGACTGTTTTAGATTGTAGGCAGTGGAGCTGCATACTGTTAGGCTACATATGGATTTTGGCTTAATGTTACTTTAAAATGGTATGTGCAATATGGATTGCAAGTGTGTTTTTGTGGACAACTTATTAGTCTAGAAGTCGGTATCACTCATCGTCAGCTTCATGATGCAGTAAAGAAAACTATAAAGAGTGAAAGGAAAGCAATAAGGCTGCTTGTGTAAGAGAATTCAGATGCATCCCAAATAGACTCATGTTGAATAAAGTGTTGAGCCTGAATACCCTGTTAGCATGGGCACAGGGCTACACAACTGCAGGAAAGGCTAACAGATTGGGCTTTTGTCCACAAACATGTTTCATGTACATATATCTATAGTGCAATGAAGTTTGGGAAATCTCACTAGTAAGGTCTGCAAAGTCGTGGACTCTGGAGTCGTGGAGGATTGTCACCAGTAAGCCTATGCAAGGCACATTAATTACCTCTTCATGTCATCTTATCTTCATCTTCCTCTTGTCACCTAGATGTCCTGGGAGGATGTGAAGAATGAGATGGTCAATGAGAAAGGCTTGTCGGAAGAGGCTGCTGACCACATTGGGGAGTACGTCAGTTTGCAGGGTGAGACTATAAACCATAAGATTGCTATTGTCCCCATGCTCACAAATAGAGGTTGCTTAAGTCTCCTCTGTGTGGTCTAAATCTGATTTTCTGGATATAATTCACATTGAATGATTAAATACTTATTGTAAAATTGATCAAAACTATGTTGGTTTTCTGCAGGGAACCTTAGGTCCAATCAGGAATTTTTCACTAGAACAGCCATTTTGATGCCACTGACACCTAGTGGTTGTGCTGGAGCCTCTATATTCACCATAGTGCTTTGCAGAGTAAAGTGATCTAAATATGGTGACTGGCACTATGTATAATAAAATATTATTTTCAAAGCCTATGAAACAAAATGAATCATCATCTCACGTGACTATACCATATATAATGAAGAAACTGAATTTCCTGAATAAGTGCAGTAATGACCATATGTTACTATCAGTCAAGGCTGATGGTAACACACAGCTATGAAGCGAAACCTTTCAAGCACAGTTCTTCTTCTGGCAGGTATATACAGATGGTTGACAAAGGAAAAAACAGCATAAAGTTTTGTAGTAAGGTGTCTGGCCACCTTGTGCAGCCAGAACAGCTTCGATGCACCTTGGCGTAGTCTCTGGAGGGGATGGAGCACCATTCTTCCAGGGGCGCCCCGCTGGCTCACCGGTAAAGCACGCGCACCATGTACCAGGGCCTAGTCCTGATCGCAGTGACTGGGGTTTGAATCCAACCTCAGGTCCATTGCTGCACGTCATCCCCTCTCTCTCCCCTGCCTTTCCTGTCTATCTCTACTGTGACTGTCAAATAACGCAGAAATGCCACAAATAAAAATAATATTCTTAAATTATAAAAATTAATAGTGGTAGTTGTGGAGAGCACTATCTCACATGTTGCTTCAACATCTCCCATAGATGCTCAACTAGGTTGAGAAGAGCATAGCAAATGATTTAGCCTACATCACTTTCACTCTCATCAAACTAATATATGAGCCCTTGTGCTCTGTGGATGGGGGTGTTGTCATCCTGGAACAGACCAAATCTATCAAAGTGATGACTCAGAGTAACTTTGTATTGATTTGCAGTGAGCCTTCCTTTTAAGGGGACAAGTGGAAAATGTCCCCCATAGCATAACAGAGCCAATGGACTCGAGAATATGGTGGAGGATGACTCATCTGAACACATCATTTTTTTTTTCCACAGCTCTGTGGACAAGTGCCACTCAACTCTCAAATGTGCATTTGTCTTTGTAATGAGGCTTTATGCACTACAGCCCTACTATAATATAATATCCCTCTCCATGAACAGGATCTTTTGGAAGAATAGAGCTCCATCCCTCTAGAGTTCCAGAGACTTGGAGAATCTGTGTCAAAGTTGGCTTGGTTCAAGACTGTCATATTGCTGTGAGCATTTAGACTGTCTGTCAAGATTGTATCCGCCCAATATCTAACCATAATCGTAACTGCGGTGGTGTGTGTTGTAGGTGGAATGGACCTAGCAGAGCGCCTCCTTCAGGACCAGAAGTTGTCTCAGAGCAAGGAGGCCTGCGCTGGCCTCTCTGACATGAAGCTGCTCTTCAGCTATCTGCAGATCTTCCAGGTCACAGACAAGGTGAGACAGGCAAAGGAATAAGGGTCATGGGTGAAAGGTCACAGGAGATAGGTCAAAGAGAAGGTGAGGGGGAAATGAGTTAGTTATAGCCACAGAAATTTAATTGGGATTTCTGAATCAGTTCAGTTTCTATAGTGATAGCTTACAAGTAAGTGTGGAGGCAGTGGCCTCCTGGTGTTCTGTATTATGTCATGTTTGGATGGTTGGTAGTACTAAGGTAAACAGAGAAAATGCACTTTCCAAAAATCATTTTTACTGGGCAAAATAATTAAAGTAAGATTGTATTTTTCCTAAAAATATGTGGCCTTACCTGTTTTCATGGCTAGTCCCTGTATCACAGTCGAGTTCTGTGTTACTTATTTTGGGCCAGAACAGTTCTTTTTCTTGAACTGGTTCTGTTTGGGATTCTTGGAACCAGAGTGCTAACTAGTGAACCAGCCAGCATTTGCACCAGTTTGGCGTGGAACAACTGTGTCATGATCACTGGCCACCAATCTAGCATCACTAGCATCACCGTTTGCTGGTTTGCTGCTCTATGACCCAGCAAGCCATCAAGGAGTTCATAATCCTCCTCCATATTAACTCTTCCAGTGCTACTTTTCACTAGGTCCTGTCCTGTTCTCTGTACTTCTTTCTTTTTTTTTTTAATTGTTAATTTTGTCCTGGCTTCTAATGAACCCAGCCTTTACCAACTCAACGATTTGAGATTAATGGTTTCTAGTATTCCCTTCCATGCTTTCCTGAAATTCTGGAGATGTCCAAATTGAAAGTAATGGCCACTCTTGTTGCCCGGTCCCACCTCAGGTCCTACTATTTTTAAGTGGGAACCAGATTTTCATGTTCTGAAGCAAGTTATGTTTTAGTCCAAATGCTCAAAATGTTTCAAAGGCCTTTGTGAAACATCAATAGCATACATATGTATGTGTATGTATGTACATATATATTAATGGTGGTTCAAAATTTGCTGACTCATTTATCCAGTGGATCAAGTTTGTAATTCATCATGAAGTGACTTGCAAGGGAATAATGTAGAGTGAAATGTTGGGTTATTTAACCATCCAGACAGCTGAGATACAGAAAGAAGGTTTCGGAGGAGGAAAGTTTAGATCCTACTGCCTTGTGTGAAACCAGTGTGGGTTTAAGCAGTGATTGGCCCGTTGGTCTCAAACAGTCACCACTCTGGTGGTCAATCCAGAAATGATAATTACCAAAGACAAATTTTATTGACAATACTGATGTAATCCTTAGTGGGAGGTAATTTCAGACCCTGCCTACACAGAAGCATTGAAATTACTGATGTGTTCTTGCGAGGATAGACTGATAGTTTGCCAACACCAATTTTGATTTCATATTGTAGAGTTGATAAATACTACAGTAGTTGTTCAACCTGGATTGATTCTAATGTGTCTGCATGTGTGTGCTCAGTATTTTGCTTGTGTTAATGGCTGTGATCCTTACACTTAAGTGTTTCATCATTATGCCTTTCCCTTTCATTTATTCTCCTCCCCTGCCACCATCACCCTGTCTCTACACTCTCATCTCCAGGTTGTCTTTGACCTCAGTCTTGCCCGCGGGCTGGACTACTACACCGGTATCATTTATGAAGCAGTGCTGACCCAGGTGGGAGTGGTCCCGGCCCCTGTCTCCACTGAAGCGCAGAACGGGGCTGCAGAGGAGACTGTTAGTGTAGGCAGTGTGGCCGGTGGAGGGCGCTACGATGGCCTTGTGGGCATGTTCGACCCCAAGAGTAGGAAGGTTCCCTGTGTTGGGGTTAGTATTGGAATTGAGAGGGTCTTCTCCATCATGGAGCAGAAGGCAGAGGTAAGATGGTATACTTTATTCTACTAAATTTATCCACAACAATTTTAGTTTGACATCCCCATGTTGAAAAATGAGTGCTAATGTTTATATTTTGCCATTGTGACTGATATTCCAGCCTGGAGTGAGTTGGTGCTTGTCTTGTGGCATTGTATAGACAATCTTAAAATGGGTGTGAAGTCAAGACTTGCATGTTGTGTCCAATTTAAGTCATAAAAATCTAACATGGTAGAAATCATGGTGATGGTCAAGTTGTTGTTAACCTGGTCCTGAGCAAATTCTGTTGATTTCTTTCAAAAACATAAGAAAAGTCAATACTCAAATTAGCAAAAACTTACTAGAACATTTGTTGAAAAAAAAAAAAAAATCAAAGATCAAAATTATTAGCAGAAAGTTCACAAAGAATTACCTGGAAAATTTAAATGACTAGAAAACTACAATTATAATTATTAAGACAGTACAGTTAAATGTCAGATCAGTGACGCTGGATCAACGTTAGAAGTCTTTGAAACCTGAGCAAATTGGTTGTGTCGTTGTGTTGTCCAGGCTTCAGCGGAGAAGGTTCGTACCACAGAGGTCCAGGTCATGGTGGCGTCAGCCCAAAAGAACTTACTGGAAGAGAGGCTCAAGCTCACTACTGAGCTTTGGAATGCTGGAATTAAGGTAGATGTGTGCGTGTGTATGTGTGTGTCCTATGTTTGCAAAGGCAGGGATTGAAACTTCACATTAAACACCCCGCTTCGATTTGATTAGTCCAAGAGTAGGCATTTATGATGTTTGTCAGAGAGACTTTCACTCCGTCTAATCTCAAGTCATCAAAACACAACATAGTTGCTGCTTTTAGGGAAACTAATGTGGATGAATTTATTTCAATGATGGAATACTGGTGTGAAGAAAGTTTGAATGTGCATTTTAAAATACGACTGCTTGCTGTGGGAAAAGATTAGCAGAAATGTGAAGTATATACATTTTGTAGATACAACGCTAACCATGAAAAATCATAGTTAATGGTCCTTTCAACAATCTCTGTTCCATTGGGCGAAACAGACTTGTCTCAAATTTTAAGTAGGTCAAGGAATAAAATAATGGAATTTTAAAATTATGCACAGTTAACTGATGGTTCGTGTATGTGTGTGTGCAATTGTGTGCGTGTATGTATGTTCAGGCAGAGGTGATGTATAAGAAGAACCCTAAGCTGCTGAGTCAGCTGCAGCACTGTGAGGACTCAGGGATTCCCCTGGTGGCCATACTGGGAGAACAGGAGCTGAAAGATGGAGTGGTCAAACTCCGCACTGTGGCCACCAGAGAAGAGGTATGATAGACTACTCACTCATTATGTCTGTCTTTCACATGCATGGACACAAACTCTTTCAAAAAATCTCTTACATATGTAGAATGGAACTCTCTAAAATGGGATTCAACCAAGGCAAAGTGAAGGTGCTAACTAGTGTACTGGCCCGTGCTTGTACCAGTTTGGAGAGGAGTCATTGCAGCGTAGGTGTGGCAGGGTTGCTGGCAACTGACTCCAGTATCACTGTGTCTGAATTCAGCCCAGGTTTGCTGCTCTGTAACCTAACACACTGTCTGGGAGTTCCAGTGCTACTTAAAACTAGGTCCTTTGTGGAGTCTCTGTACTCCACAAAGGACTAACTTGTTGATTTTTTTTTTTAGTACTCCCCTTCATCTTTTCCTGAAATTCGGGTGCCATCCAAATTGAAAGCAGCAGTTTTGCTTATTATTCAGCAGACCACTGCAAGCTCTTAGATTTCTCTGTGGTCTCCATCTTTCCCTGGAGAATAATACATGCCCACTCTCATAGTTACAGTTCCCACTTCAGGTCCTACTATTTTTTGGTTCCAGCTTGGAACCAGTTTTTCAGGCTCTGAACCAGTGTAATTTTGGTTGAACTGTTCAAAGTCAGAATTCTTAACCAGAATGGAACAAGTTTCTTGATGGTCAAAAGGCCTACCCGAATCATGGGTCTCTGGATACAAAGTGTGTGTGTGTGTGTGTGTGTGTGTGTGTGTGTGTGTGTGTGTGTGTGTGTGTGTGTGTGTGTGTGTGTGTGTGTGTGTGTGTGTGTAAAGATATTCACAAGACATGCTGGGACCCTAACTCATTCTGTGAAGAGACAGTTTGTGATTTACTAAACTGGGATTAGTTTGAGTTGTTTCTTGTAGAGTGAACTGCCAATTCAATTCAGATTTATTTGTATAGCATCAAATCATAACAAAAGTTATCTCAAGGCACTTTACCGAAACTCAACAGGTACCAAAATGTCCCCTAAGAGCAAGCACAGGGCAACAGTGACGGGGAAAAAAACCCTTTTAATAGGGCCAAAAACCTCGAGCAGAACCTCCCCTTCACCATCCCCTTCCTGGCTTTGTCTCTACAGGTTGATGTTTCAAGAGCTGCTCTTATAGAGGAGATCAAGAGGAGGACCTCAGAGATCTAGCCATTCCCATCCGTCCAGCAACAGCCCTCACTGCATCTCCCACAGAAAACCACAGCAGCACCTTGTACAGAGTTCCTTAACTAGTCATCAACAGAGCATGTTCCACATCACTGCAAACCCATGGAACGCACACTTCACATCTCATTTCAGACTCCTATGTTATATGGAGTGGGTGGCATTTATTGGTGTTATACCCCTCCAGGTTTCCAGGAGAACAAGCAGCTAACAGCAGTGAAGCTGACTGGCATTGTATCAACATGTAATGTACTACATTCAAGGAATAACACACAGCCAAGGCAATGCAATTTAAATGAAATGTAAAATCATTTAGAATGTCAAATGTCTAACATTGCTTTTAGCTTGAAACAAGTTGTGCTCTGAGGAACATATCCTAAAGGTATCCTAAAACACAGTCTAAGTGTGCCCCACTCCATAAAGCTCTTGGAGATCAGTTGAGTCTTGTTTGCTGTTAATTAAAATCATTAATTGCAAAACCGATCTCAGAGCAGCATCCCTACCAGCTCTTTCTGTGCAGGACCCAGCAGGAGGAACTCTGTTACATTTGTTTTCTACATGAACTCATCAGATGGTAATGGTGGAATTACTCCCTACAGTTTCAAGTCTGAGCTCCTTTTCTCCTCTAAGACAAAAGCCTGTTTTGTTCAGTGTCAAAAATAAACGGATTCAAATGATTTGTCTGGTTTTAATTTTGCTCCATATTGTCTCTATAATTGCCTTGTGGATTGAGAGGGAAGTTGTTTGCACAGCAGTGTGTATTTTTGGAAGTGCCAACCTGTTTCTGGTACGAGATTGTCCAGAAGATGATCCTCTTGAGCTGTTAACGCCGCAAACCAGATTGAATCACCAGGCGACATTACTGACAATGAGTGCAATAAAATATTGAACAGTGAATCTATGTTCATAGCTAATGTCTTATTTCACAAAACTGATTTACATCTGCAAGACAACAGAATGCTGATGATCTGTGGACGTACTCAGATGATCAGAATAGACAGAAATAACTAACTGTTGTATCACAGTTGTGACGTGGGAAACATGTATGTCATGGTTATGTAACAGCAGATGAACAAGCACAAGAGACGGGTTTCCTCTGTTTTCATGTTACAGGTTGCATGCAGTCAGTACGAACTAGTGAGTTAATTTTCCATTAACAAGAAATGTGTTTGAAGGGAATAGGAACAAGCAGGTGAAATTAATCAAACTAAAGTACAAAGATCATCTACTGTATTTTAACACCAAAGCAAATCTAAAATTATTTTCTCTGGAAAAGTCAATAGGAGAAACCTGAGTTGTCGCTTTGTCGCCATGTAAGAAAGCTAGACCACAGCAAAACAAATTTCAACTAAGAAACTGGCTATATGTAATATGTAATGAGTTTTAAATGTGGACAGATTACACAAAAAGTGCAGGTCATCTCCTTAACTGTCTCCCAGGTGAAGTGCTGCAGGCTCCACTGGTTTTCTGACCAATAACTGGAGGTTACTTCAAGTTAAGCTGCTACTGAGCACTTTGCTTCAGAGTGCAAGTTACCATAGTTACTGGCCTCGAGTTCATCTAATCTCACTTCTAAGAACCAAAAATTCAAGATTTCCCTTAACAAATTCAGTTTAGTTAACCTGCTTTCTGCAATATGCCCAACAGTACTTACACAAATAATTAATTGCACGCAGGTAAAAGGGTACCTGACAGTTAATCTCAATGTCAGTGGCCATGTCCAGCTCAATGGCAGGAGGCTAACAGTTAGCATTTGGAGCATCCAGCCAGTATCCAGCACTCAGTAACAATGAGAGCAAGATCCGCTTCTGTCCTACGTAACAGCATATAACATTTTTTCAAAATGGGTGAATTATCCCTTATAGTAGCTTCAAAGTTGGATTTTTTTTTTTAAACTGTACCATAGTCATATACACTCTGTATATGCTGGCTGCAGCAGCTCACTGAAGCTAAATCACTCATTCAGTGACTTACTCAAAGCCAAGATGCCTTGGATGTCTTGTGCATCATTTTATACACATTTCTCTGGAATTCGGTAGGACATTTGGAATTTTTGTGAACCTTGGGATTTCCACTAGAATTTAAAATAAAGGTCTGTGGATTTGAACAAAGCTTGACTGCATGGCAGTAATGAAACCACCTGAGGGAGAGGCAGAGTTGAAAAAGCTATATAAGCACTTTATTTGGTGGTAATTTGGCATCAGCAATGATTTTTGGATTTGCAATGGAAACCTCATTCTAGCTGATTTTTATGGAGCTGTTGGGTGTGTGTGCACCCAGTCTAGTAACATTTAACATTCACTAGACACACCAGGAGTTTCATGAACTCTGGGTGGTCACAATCTAAAGACAGTCTTGACTTAACTGATTTAAAGTGGTTGTGACTAAGGCCCACTGACATTACATATCATAAACCAGTAATAACATGTGCTGGCATTCTAAGTCTGACAAAGGCTATCAACTCTCTGATTTTTGGAAGTTGTCTTTGAGTCACCCTCCTCTTTTCATACTTCTCTACCTTCCTGAAATCACAACTCCATCACATTTTCATCTCAAATCTCATTTAATTAAAAATGAGAATGCAATCCAACACTAAAACACATAAAAAGCATGCATAAAATAAACTACATAAATTCAAACAAGACAAATAGGTCTTCCATAAACAACAGTAATAAAAACATGCAGAAAATCAAACATACACATGAAACATATCTCTCTTCAATGACAAAACATAAACAATGGTAATTCCTGAAACATTGTGCACTGAGGTAGCAGTAACTGATCATTAGTACATTGAGGTAGCTATCTGGTTGGCTTGTGAGCGGGCTAGCTAGGGCTTTTGGAGGGCCTGTAGGACCTGCTGGGCCATGGCCCGACGAGCCTCCTCCATCATAGCCATCATGCAGGGTCCAGGCAGTACCGTGACCAGCCCAGTGAAGGGTGTGGCCAACTTGGGTACACGCACTCTATATCTGAAGTAGAGGTATCCCTCTGGTCCAGCATGGCTGTAGTGAAGCTCACAGAGTGGCTGGCCTCCCCCAAACACCTCACACAAACCGAGGAGCAGGGCCATTGGCTCCATGGCAACCTGAGGCCCATGAGCTGAAGAGGAGAGACAGGGGGCATGAGGCGGCTGGGTGGTAATGGGCCCTCCCACTGCTTTGCAGAAACCTGGGGGGATGGGAGGAGGCCGTACCAGGCGAGGGGGCAAAACTCGAGGCTGAGGGGTATTCGAGGGGCGGCGGGGGGGCTGAGTGGGGCATGGCAGGATGCTCTTTGGGCGTTTCTGTGAAGATGCCTGCTCCTCCTTGCTGGGCTTAACTGATGACTGCCACTTAATGGAGACGGTCAAGGCAAAGTTCTTCTTGAAAGCTGGAAACAAACAAGAGGGTGTGGAAATCCAGAAAGAATTAAAGGTGCACTTGTTACAAGGTGTCAGTGCCATCTCCCAGTCACATGAGAGGCAGAATGTACTGCTATAACACTGCATAAAAAGCTGGCAGCAGCAAAAATCAAAACGTTATGCATGTTAATTGTTTTATGGCATCCTGGCTTCAACTAATTTGGATTTCTCAAGGATGCTGAGGGGTATTTTTGTACAGTGGTCCCTCGCTATAACGTGGTTCACCTTTCGCGGCCTCGCAGTTTTGCGGATTTTTTTTAGTGCAATTTTGCATGCTTTTTTTTTTTTTTTTAAACAGCACATTGTGTTCTGCGTCCTGATTGGCTAAGGGACTGTAGACCATTGTCAATCAGTCTCCTCCGTGCCATGTCTCCTGTACAGTACAGAATGCGTTCATTCTATAATAATGGACTTATTTTTCTATGAAGGTTTGAACTTTGAGAGTTTAAACAAGACAGAAAAGTGAGAAAATGTTAATGCCTGTCTGAGAAAAGTGTATAAAGTGTGTAGTGAGGGGTTTTACAGCCTTAAAACATCTAGAATAATTGGAAAAAATAAAGCTGACTACTTCATGGATTTCGCCTATTGCGGGTTATTTTTAGAACGTAACCCCCGCGATAAACGAGGGACCACTGTATTTGAAGTTTAATATTTAAATTTGACCATTTTCTTGGCAAAAGTAAAGAAAATAAATATTAAAAAAACTTGCAAGTATATCATTCTATTCATGGTGGAAAAATTTCCAAAAACAACATAGGCCAAAAAAACAAACAAAAAAAACCCAAATTCATTCATAAACCACAGAACTGATAACTGGTTGTGTAAAGCAAACATTTACCCAGGGACTATTTTCCTACAGAGCCTGGCTGGAAGGAAAAATGATAGTTATAAAATATCCAGGCTGAATTTGAACCAGGCCACTGCTGTCAGGACTTAGTTTTGATACGTGGTACACATTCTACCAAGTGAACCATCGTGGTGCCCTGCCTCAAATAAATTTTACTTTTAAAAAGGGATGGTAAACTTAAATAGGCTATGCAATTTTTAGGGGTGCATGATATTGGATTTTTTGCCAATATCCGATTTGCTGATGTTTTCCAATTATTTTGATCGATGCAGACACTGATATGCACATTTTTTCCACCAAATTGCTGTGGTGAAATTAACATTTTATTATGCCTACTCTTGCTGTAATGGCCCACTGACAGATGCACAATGCTTTTCAAAATGTACACATTCACTTGGCAAAATAAGAACTATTTCACCTTAGGTGATGTACAGCATGACATATTTGTTCTTATATAACATTTTCTTGCAAACAAAACTACAAGATTTATCCTGCTGAAAGAAGCGTGGATGATTCTGTCCCTGAGACATTCCTGACAACAGACACACCAAGGACAGATTTGATCTATTTCTCATATTGGCATGTCATGTCAGCAGAAATTTTCATTTTGGGCCGATACTGATTTAATTTTAAAGCCAATATCAGCTGATACCAAATGATGTGCCGATATTATTGTGCATCTCTGACAATTTTTTATTTAAATGTTTTTATTGACACCAATTGGTATATAACATTTTTTAAAACTGAACCAGATAGTTGCAAAGATGTTTGCAAGTATTGCAACTATTAAAATGAAAAATGTGCAATTTAAGTAACATCTACATTAGGTAAACAAGTTACACACTTCAGTGTTGAGTCATCTTGACTATGTTTCTATATTTTGGGCTTCTTTTACAACCACATCCCTTAATGGGATGCATGGTTGTAAAAGAAAGGTCAGAGAGATAGGTTGGAGCTATCCCATTTAAAGATTTATAGGCTGGTGCAGCAGCATTCTGGACCAACTGCAAGCATAAGAGTGAGGCTTTGCTAACACCAACATAAAAGAAATTACAAGTCAGGTCGAGATGAGATAATAGCATGTATAACACTTTTAAAAATCAGTGTCTGTGCAGGATCTCAATCAATCAATCAATCAAACTTTATTTATATAGCGTCAAATCACAACAGAAGTTATCTCATGACGCTTTACAGGTAAAGACCACGCTCTACAAATTATAGTAGAAAACAAGAAACCCAACAGATCCCCTCCTGAGCATGCTCTTGGCGACAGTGGCAAGGTAAAACTCCCCTTTAACGGGAAGAACCCTCAGGTAGAACCAGACTCAGGGCGGGCGGTCATCTACCTCTACCAGCTGGGTGGGGAGGGGAGAGAGAGAGAGAGAGAGACAAAGAGACAGAGACAGGGAGATAGGGACAAACTGGGACAGCAGACAACAGCAGGGTATCCTGAACAGGTAATCTAGATGGAAGTGACACCCAGCATCCAGCCTTCTCATCTGCAGCTGGATGACCTTCCAGTATAAGCAGGACAGTTTGACCTAGGCAAGACACAAAAAGCACAACGAAAGCAAAGGGGCAGTGGACTCTGGAACAATAGCATGCACTGAGTAAAAAGGAGGGGGGGTATGGGGGGACAGGAAGAAGAAGAAAGGAAGAGGGAAGAGGAAGATTAGAAGAGAGGAAAGTCTAAGCCTATAGCAGCATAACTAAGGGCTGGTCCAGGGCAACCTGGGCCGACCCTAACTATAAGCTTTGTCAAAAAGGAAAGTTTTAAGTCTACTCTTAAAGATAGAGAGTGAATCTGCCCTCCGAACTGAGATATGAAGTTTGTTCCACAAACGTGGAGTGTGGAATTGGAAGGATCTGCCTCCTGATCTAGTTTTAGAGATTTTGGGAACCACCAATAAACCTGCAGGTCTGCAGCTGTTATGAAGCACTGTTATGAAGCACTGCAACACCGGTCCATGAAATAATTAATTAAATAGTGAAATAATTATATATGTTTTTACATTAAATGAGCTGGTATTTTAATGAATTAATGACATTTAATGACACATTTATTTATTTAATTCCCATTTTAATTAATTAATGACACAGTATTTATTTAAAGATGTATTTATTTATTTCATTCTGTCCCTTTTAGTCCTCCATAGAAGTTTGCTGTTCATATTTTTTTTGGATGTTAGGTCCAATAGTCTCAAAGATCTCTTAAAAGTCGAGGAGGGACAACATCTGGGACAAGCTAAAGATTTTATATGACAACAGCATCCTTTAGAAGTGAGACAGGCTCAAACTGGTGAAAACAGCAGAGTGGTTGACAGTGATGGGTGGGTCATAAGATGGATGTGAGATACGTGTTCTAATGATTGCAATCTTGTCAAAAAAAATATGAAGGAATTTTTTCCCCACAGGTTTCTGACAAAACATCAAGACAAGCAGATCAGGAGCTGATAAGAACAACATTAATGGTATTAAAAAGAACACTAGCTTTGTGACAGTTATTTAAAATAATTATATAACAATTTTATGGTATCTGCACCAGCTGTCCTTTAAATGTCAAAGATACATGCAACTTGTCTTTCTTTCCATCTTTATTCAGCTTTCCTATATTCTTGACAGCACGAGTGGTGTCAGTCAGTCATGATTCACATTTAGGTTTGGAATGCATTATTTTGAATGAAGCAACAGTATCCAGGATGGTTTGACAAGTGGAATAAAATAGTAAGCTCCCCAGATATCTCAAATAAGACAGGCACATTATCACAGAAAATGGCACTGCATACTCAATTTTAAAAAGTGGTAGACCACATGATAAATGTGTCCACGCTCTTTGTGTGGGACCTAACCCAGACTAACCCAAGACTGAAAAAAATCAATGAGATACAGAGAGATTTTCACCAATGGCTTAGTGGTACAGCAGACATGAATAATAAAGTCTCAGTATAGGGTGAAACTTATCCAACGTCAACACATTCAGTTCAAAGCTGGAGTAGAAGTCAGACAACAGTTGCAGACAGCTTAAACTATTATTAAAAACAGTCAAAACTGACACTCACCCAGGTTTTGGCCACACACAAAAAATTTAATCCACTGGAAGTGAAGAAATCATCAAAATAAAAAGCTGTATTTGCTAGTTATCTAGCTCACCAGGGCTAGCCTGGTTGGAGCTGGTTCACCACCTCTTCAGAGATGAGGTAAACAAAGGCAGATGAACTGTATTTCCTCATCCAGCCCAAAAACAACCAAATGTATACATGATCCAGAGAGCACCAGGAAACAAAACAGCGATGATCTGATCCATATTCGGCTAATTCACCATAGTGATTTGTCCCTGGAGACAGTGCTCAATACAATTTCATTTTCATCAACAGACCACTGCATCCACTCCAGCGTCTGTAACGCCTCCTCGAGGGAGCAGTGGAAGTGGAGCACAGCAGAGATGAGTAGGTATTCCTTATAGGAATTAAGTTTTGTGGCCAGGACATACTTCTGTTTTTCAGTTGCAAGTCAGATATTAAAGAGTGCTTGGCGATCATAAACCAGTAAAGAGTCGGCATCTTGTATGCCAAATGACAGAGACAACACAAACACAACTATAGCCTCAAAAAATCTCCCAAGTGGAGGTTTTTAGCAAGTGAGCTCAACAGAAAAATTAGCTAAGAAAACATATTGTTGGTAATTCCCCCTTATGCTGTACGTAAGGGGGAAATCCCACACAAAAAACCCCAAATTAATTTTGAGCCGCGTGGAATCTGAGCTTAACGTTGCCATTGGACTCAATTCAGGATATGGGCTTCCCTTAAAGCTCATTTATGCGCCACATTAAGTATGTATACAGACACAGACTATCATATCTGAGGTGGACAACACTGTCTGGACAATCTCTTATCTTTTAATTAACCTCACAGTTTCAGCCTACCTTCCACCAGCACCTTTTTGGCCATGGATGCAGCGTGGTGAGATGAGAAGGAGACCACAGCTGACGTCCCCACTATACCAGGCCCAGACTTCAGAGACACTCCTTCCACTCCCTCTGTCAGGCCATGCAGCGCCTGGGTGCACAGACATTATCAAAGGAGCATCATGAAAAGGCACTGACAGTCACACCTTTTGACAGACTTGACCAAAAACAACAAAAAACAATTCTCTTTGTCCTGCTAACATTAGCTAGGGCCATGCGAACATTACATTAGCTGAGTTATTTTGTTTGTTTCTTTGTTTGTTTTGTAATCCCAAATCTGAATTATTAGCCACTTTGGACAGAGGAAATATCTTCCATATTCCATTCCATTATTCATGCTTTCCAGAACACAGTATTTGGTACATCCCAAGTCGTGTTTGATGTTATATGGTTATTACAATTATGGTTTTATTCATGTGTTGTAAATGTATGTAAAACCTTTATTAACAAAACACTGTCACATCATCATGACATACTAGCTGTATCTGACTCACAATTTCCAGAGTCACCATTTCAATATAACCAACCAATGAGTGACAACATTTTCAAAATGTGATGATGTTCCCCCAGCTGCTGTGTAGGACAGTAGTGGTGCTATCTTCCTCTCATTGTTACTGAGTGCTGGATACTGGCTGGAAAATGCCTTTACACGCTACAAAAGTGCGGGTTTTGAAAGCACAGCTTGCAGCACGGCAGTCAATCTTCACCAAACCGAAGACCCAGAGTAAGGCCGCAACTATTGCTTCCTATCGCATCAGTCACGTCCTTACTAAACACAAGAAGCCATTCAAAGACGGCGATATTGTGAAGGAAGCCTTAACTCGAGGCAGCGGATAGCCTTTTTGCCGACTTTAAAAATAAAACTGATCTACAAGGCGACTACAAGGCGATGTGAGGGAATGGCTGTGGATGTGGAGGAGCAACTGAGGAAGGATACTGACACGTGAGTGCTTTTCCCTCCAGTTTGATGAGTCGACTGATATGGTGGATGTGGCACAATTGTGTTTTCATCAGGATGGTTTTTGAAGACATGAGCGCCAAAGAAGAGCTACTCACCATTCTGCCATTAAAAGGACACACCAGAGGTGAGGATATTTTTAATGCTTTCATGGGATTTGTTAGCGAGACAAAACTGCCGCTCTTCAAGCTGATCTCATCACAACTGATGGGGCGCCTGCTATGATGGGCCGCACTAGTGGGTTCACTGCACTGTGCAAAGAAAGTGAATCTTTCCCGGATATCCTGAATTATCATTGTATACTTCACCAGCAAGCATTGTGTGGAAACATTTTGAATATGAAAGAAGTGATGGATATTGTGATGAAGACTGTGTGTTCAGTTCGGGCCAGGAGTCTGCAGAGAAGGCTTTTCCGTGCTCACCTGGAGGAGACTGACGCTGAGCACACAGAGCTGCTGCTTCACACGGATGTTAGCTGGTTAAGCAGAGGTAAGTTTTTGGCCAGATTTACAGAGCTGTTGCTCTGTAAATCAAGGACTTCCTGAAGCTTTCAAAACATGTACAGCTAGAGGACCACCAGTGGCTTTTAGATTTATTTTTCCTCACTGATCTCACTGGCGAGCTCAATGAATTGAATTTAGAGCTGCAGGGTTAGGGTAAAGATGTAGTCAACATGAGTTCAGTGAACACGTTTAAAAGCTAGCTACAGCTGATGTCAAGCAGGCTGCAGCGTGGTGACCTGCGCAAGTTCCCCCACATGCAAGCAGAACTACAACGTCACGGTAAAGGTGTGACACAGCTTGACAGTGTAGTTATGAGGAGCATGTTCAGAGCATCTCCTCAGAGTTTGAGAGGCGTTTTACTGACTTTGCATCCATCGAGCCTGTAACCAGCTATGTGTTATCCATTTGGTGCAAGTATTGATGCTGGTGACGTTGCTGCCAAAGTCAAAGTCAAAGCCAGATCAACATCCGCTCAACCTGGAGAGCATGTAGTGTTCTGGAAACTACTGGTGGAGGAGAAGTATCCCAATCTCAGAAGATGTGCCTTGAACCTGACAGCTCTTTTTGGATCAACTTATTTGTGCGAGTCTGCTTTCTCGTCCAAGTACAGATCAACAATGACTGATGACCACCTTGCAGCCTGCCTATGCCTTGCAACCAGCTCCTATACTCCTGACTACGAGAAGCTAGCCTCCTCCTCCCAGTGCCAGGTCTCCCACTAAGGTAGGAAGTGATTTCCTTTTTTCAAACTCAGATCTACCTGTTTTGTATCTGGTTCATTTTTCTGTTTGGGTCATATTAAGGTCAGTTATGGCTATTGCTCATCATGCAGATTGGCGCGTGTGTGTGTGTGTGTGTGTGTGTGTGTGTGTGTGTGTGTGTGTGTGTGTGTGTGTGTGAGAGAGAGAGAGAGAGAGAGAGAGAGAAAGAGAGGGAGGTTTTGTGCTACAGTGCACTATGCAAACTGGCAACTGTATGAGAGGAATTTGTCTGTGTGTGTGTGTGTGTGTTTGAGAGAAGGAGGGTTTGTGATGTGACAAGAAAAGTGTTGTGAGGTTAGTTACTGCAGGCTGGAAACTGTGTGTGTGGGCTTGCGATGTTGACACTGGACTGGTAGATCTCGGGAGGTTGGCTACTTGAAAAGTAGATCTTGGGTCAAAAAAGGTTGGGCACCCCTGCTCTACGCCAAAGGAGCAGTAGCCACCAGAGAACCAGAAGTAGAAGACTGAGTTTTCTGCTGTTGGTTTTCTTCATTGAACACATGTTCATGTTGGATGACAAAAATAACTTTCTGCAGAGCACTAAAAGATAGCTAACAGTTAGCATTTGGTGCATCCAGCCAGTATCCAGCACTCAGTAACAATGAGAGCAAGATAGCACCACTACTGTCCTACACAACAGCTGGGGGGAAAGTGAAGTGGTATCAAATTTTCAAAATTGGTGAACTATCCCTTTAAGGGGAGGACAACCCACCAGGCGATGCTACCTGCATTAGGTCCTCTCGCCTGGTAGTAAGCGGCAACTCTCCAATGCAGAGGTGGTGTTTCTCAGTGCTCCGGCGGACGTTGAGGCGACCACCAGGCTCCAACATGTAGCCGTTCAGCAAGTGGATGGCGCTGCCAGCGAGAGCTGGTGTGCCGTATTTGGCGTAGGCGAAACCACGGTTCTGACCACTGAAGTTCATCATGAGCCGGAACTCCCAGAGTGGCCCAACAGAGCTGAACAAAGGGATCAGCAGGTCCTCGTAGGCATCCCGCGGGATCTGGCTGATGAAGACCTCACAACGGTCTCCTGGGGGAGGGCCGTCCCAAACTGCCAGCAGGATGGAAAGACAATGAGAATGGTTCAGTTTGGCTTAATTATCTGGACAAATGATCACATGCCCAAGTCAGCAAAATAAAGTAAAGACTTCAACTATTTTACCGGCTACTTTGCTTACTGTTTATTAAACTTATCAACTACTCTTATTACCACAGCTATTCTTCCTGGGGTCCATATAAAAAAGTAACAGTCATGCCAGTTGTGAAAAATGTGGGAAATGTATGTTG
Source organism: Myripristis murdjan (assembly GCF_902150065.1). NCBI lineage: Eukaryota > Metazoa > Chordata > Actinopteri > Holocentriformes > Holocentridae > Myripristis > Myripristis murdjan. Next base: position 33,291,589 of record NC_043989.1, read on the forward strand.
TGCTCTCCAGAGGAGTAAAAAATCCCATTTGTCCATTTGTAGATGTTTTCATGACAGAGATGTGTGTCTACAGTTTCTGCTTTAGAAAAGGTTTGCAGCCAGTAATGTCAAATAAACACTATTTCTCTGTTCCTGAACAGCTTCCTCCACAACTTGTGAAAACTGTTGGGCAGTTGAGCCTCATTGGAACTGCACAAGCTTAGCTGTTTGGGACTGGTGTCATAATGGCATTTGCACATTGTACTCATCAGCTTGCAGATTAGTCACATCACTTTATCTGCCCTGTGAGATACAACAAAGTAAGCTTTGCTCTCCTCAAATGTCCTGTCCTCTCACAGATGCAAGGTTTATTGCGACCTTCATCTCACTAACCGGCTAACGTACCTGCAATGATGACGTAATCTGTCTTGAGCCCTGTATGACTAGCTGCCATGCAACCATTCCTACACTGACAGCTTATCCCATGGGGTGCAGTTTAACCACTCTTAAAACAAGTACAGTGTGATTGGTTTAAAAAGTAGGTTGGTTTAAAACTGTATTGGAAGCAGAACTCATTGCGGGCCACCAGAAATGTTTCCGAGGGCTGCACTTCAAGGATGCCTGATTTAATAGATACAATCACAGTGGGTGTGGTTATTTTGGGCAGCCAAGGTTCCATAAGTAAAAATCATTAATTTTTCCAAATGCAATGTTTCAGGACTGCCATTTCCAATGCTCGGATGGGGGGGAAACTCTCCTGGTTGAATCATTAGTACAAACCAATCACAATAACGTTGAAATAATTCAGGTTCCCTGAAAAAAAAAAAAAAAAAAAAAAAAAAAAAGAGTCCCACAGAGCACCACTTCAAGAAACATCTGCTTGCATGAAGTCACACGTCTTACTAGGACAAGGTATAGTTCCTTCAATTAGGTAACACAAACACTTTTGTTCACTCATTTTTAACTTCAGCCATGCAGGCAACTACACTAGCTTAGCTTGGTGTGATTCATGAACACTGCACATGGTCTGTCCTACTTGGCTTGATCATATGCAGTGAGTGTGTGTGGACTCTCAAGGCGTGTTTTGATTGGTTTTTGCAAAATGAGTGCCATACTTGAGTTTGTCATTCAGCAAAGCATATCATTAAAACAACAATTAAGATAGTATCCTAGACGATATACATCGCACACCCCTAAAAACAATATTACTCAAAATTGCTGTCTCCACACTTGGTCGTCACTGTAACAAAGAGCCTCAGTACAGTCCTGGCTGCCTTTGCCATGGAGACTGATGTCAATTAATTCCCAGTGGCTCAGGGGCTTGTATGGATTGTGCTGCACTTACTGCTCTGTCATAGCAGTCAACCTGCAGGCTGATATCCTGCTACATCTTGGCCAACTGTCAAAAGATTTTTCAGGACAACGTAAACTCTCAAAAGACCTATCAAAGAGCAGGTGCATACAAAGAATTTATTACTTTGAACATGTTTCCATTTTAATTCTAAAGTAGTAATAGATACTACAAATTGCATTTCCTGCAGAAAATGTATGTGAATGCTGAAAGAAATTGCTGAAACAATGCTGAAAAGTGTAGAGCAAAACCTTAAAAAGGTATTTTAAGCAGTATTTTATGTAGCTGAAGCAGTCACTCTGAAATCTGTCTGAAATAAGCCAGAGAATAAGATTGTGTTGCCAAAGGCAAACACAATACTAAAGAAGCAAAGAAGACATTATAAATGTGCTTTGCTTAAGGAAGCAAAAAAAAATAAAGTGCAGAGTGCTCAGTCTCACAAGCTGCTGAGACAGGTGACTGGGCTGACAGCTTCAGGCAGCCACGCCCATCTCTGGAATATTGGAGAGATATTACAGAGATTGCATTGCAGCCTGTTTTGCAGCTAAGGGGTGATGTGATGCATGTCAATACTGGACCAATTCCAAAGATTTTGTCCCTGTTAGTCATTTAGACCCCAAATGATGGCAAAATAAGGCCCAAATTCTGGAATTACCCTTTAAAGCTAGGTTGCTGGCCTGATGTAAACTTGACAGTAAGTTGATACAAAGTTGAATATTAACTCTGGATGGTCCAAATAAAATGACACCAAATCAAGTGCTCTCCGGCAGTCAGCAAACTCTTAGGCTGATTGAAGATCTATTCAATGTCAATACAATCTGTTTAACAGTCAAACGGCATCTTAATGGCTATTTTGTGATATGTTCATAGATATTATGCATGAGTATAAGTTCTAATTTCACATTTAGTCTCATTATATAGGTTACCTCTATCTTTTCTCATTTGTATACATTACATTAGTTTTGACATGTTTGATCATTTCATTCCCCATTCTTTATATTATTGTGTTATTTTGTACAAACTCTGGTTTATTTTCCTTTGTGTCAAGTGGGTTCAACAGCTGATATTCTTCAAAGACTCAAACCGAGCTAGAGTTCTCATCGGGCCTGAAAATTAAGACCCGACCCGACCCGGGCTCGACTGGGCCAGCCCGAGGCCCGACCCGACCCGACTAATTAGCCGAACTATAGGCCCGACAGCCCGATAAAGCCCGAAAAAAAAAAAAAAAAAAAAAAAAAAAAAAAAAAAAAAAAGCCGGTCGGCCGCGGCACCGGGGCACCATCAGTCGGTATCAGGCAACTCACCTGTCAGATCCGGCAGACCTGACGGGTGGGCCCGGTATCGGACGGTGCCGTGTCCGGCCCGCCTGATGCCGACTGATGGTGCCGCGGCATGTGCGGGTCAATACATTGCAAAAACCGTCCCTGCTCCGAGTCTGCCAGCACAGCGAGATACTGCTGCAACTCTCTCTCTCTTGTTTGCGCTGCGCTCGCACAGCTGGTTGTCTGTCACTGAAAGTTTAGCCTCCAAATCCAATCCAGTCTCTCACTCTCTCCACCAGTCACATAAAAATGAAACGTCATAATCAATAACAGAACACATAATTCTATTTTTTTATTTAGAAAAAAAAAAAAAAAAAAAAAATCCCCCACAGAACCCGAAGCCCGATTCACGTAAATTTTAGGCCCGACCCGACCCGAAAATGTCGGGTCGGGTCGGGTCGGGTTCGGGCAGAATATGAGAACTCTAAACCGAGCCTCATAATGCTGTACAGGAGCTTGGGGTGCACAGCTGAACTGTTCAGACAGCCCACCCTATTAAGTTGCTACCAGTGATGCTGGGACCTCCAGGGTGACAGAGTGTAGTGCAGTGCATAGAGCCACTGTATGAGAGCCATACAACCAGGCACTGAGCTGATGAACTCATGAATATACTGAAAGATTTTTATACTTTAATACATGCTTGTTTTTCAATAATCTAAGTAGAGTCTTGCCTTATTTTGCAAATAAGAAAATACTACAAAGGCGTATTAGGGCCATTGTAGGGAAAAAGAAAATATTTGGAACGAACGGGAGGATTAAAGTCACAAATTTACGAGAAAAAAACTCAGATATTCTGAGATTCAGAGTCACAATATAGTGATTCTTGGCTAAAATCAGCAGGATTTCCTTGTTACTAAATCCCGTTGCAAAGCAGAATTTGTTGAGGTCATCAGCTGCATGCCTGATATATGCTCCTTGGTAGTTCCTTTACCTAAATAAATTAACAAATAAATGAAAAACTTTTTCTTTAATTTCAGAAGTTCTGAGTTTTTTCTCTGAATATTAACCCCGCCTTCATTTTTTTTTTTTTTTCTTACAATGGCACTTCTACACCGTCCTAACTATCCCCTTACATATGCAGCATTTCTACTCGCTGTGATGTCTGCAGACGGGCTCTCACCCTCAGGTGGTCCTCCATATCTCCTCTGGCCGTTGACCTGGGTCAGCTTCACGTTGTTCTTGGTGAGCCAGGTGTCCAGCGCCTTGAGCCGCTCCGGGTTCAGCAGGCCTGCCTGAGGTGGAGCACACAGTGGAGACTAACTGTGCAATCAAGGACATGAGCCACAGGTGAGCTCATCAAGGTTAACGGCAGCTCCTCATTGTACAGCGCGCGCGAACGCGAACACACACACACACACACACACACACACACACACAAAGTCCCATGAACCAATGAAGCAGAGAAAATAGTAGCGTCAGGCCTGGCCGCGCACCGTGTAGTCCACAGCACCCAGGCCAGCCCCGCACAGCTCTGCGCGCCCGCGGTGCCTCGGCCACTGTTGCACGGCCAGGCTTTGGTCAAACCAACAGGAGTATTGAAATTCTACTGGAGAGCCTGGGGTTTCCAGTGATGCCACACACGTCCTGGTTTATCACAGGGAAATGTGTCTAAAATGACACAATACAGAAGCAGCGGGAGCTTTGTCTGGCTTTGAATATTTCACTTGTATTTTATTTTATTTGTATTTTATGTATATTCATTGTTTGTAAGGCAGCTACTATCATGCACTTGAGTCCATGACAAATTTCCCCCAGGGGACAATAAAGTATATTCTATTCTATTTCAATGTAAGTATGACGCGGCTTCGGCAGTCTGGCAACAAACAGACGTGCCCCTGTCGCACAACACGAAGCAAAAAGTTTTCATTTCAAACGTTTCACTTTGAAGCGACTTAACGTGAAATTTCAAAGAAAATGTTTTGAAGGGGTTTACCTGGACTAAGACCTTAATTATGTAGCGGGTAAACAAAAGAAACTTGAGTGAGGTACCTGGCTGTGCTTGTTCTCTGCCTTGCCCTGCATCTCAGCCAACTCTCCACATCAAGTGCAACGCTGCAGCTCCGCCAACTGTCTAGTAGCGCTTGCTGCGGCCCCGCCCCCCCCACCCAGCCCTGCTGCCTTCAACACACGTGTGAATATCAGAAGCTTATCAATGTCAGTGTAACTTGCTGCATTCATGGTCAAGTTGTCTTTAACCTACAGAATTAGAGCATAAAACTAATTGTCAGGTCTGGAGAGCCCGAGGGTGAGAGCCCGCCTGCTCTCTGCCGTACAGCAGAGAGTAGAAATGCGAAATATCTATGGGGATAATTGAGTCATAACAGCAGCAAACAGTAGAAGTATAGGTCCCTAAGCAAATAATAGGTTAAATAAATAAAAGTGCAGGGACATATGAAAAGATATCAGCTCCTGTTAGAGGTGTAATGATTCATCAAACCAACGGTTCTAATTTGGCATCTTACTGGTTTGAAATGACAGCGCTTGGCAACATATGTCATAAATAATGGAAACCAAAAAATGTATTTATGTAATGTATGGTGACACAGTAATACATTTCTTAACTGTCAGAAAATGTCTGTCTTTTTAATGCAGTATCTGTGGTTGCATTCATTCATTTCAGGCAACATTACAAACCAATATACAGGACTATTTTATTGCAGTATTGAATTATAATATGGTATTTACATCATTGTGATGAAGTGCCTTAAGTACCTAAGCATTTAATTAGCCAAAAACAGACATGCCCATCTGTCTGACAAACCATCGAGATGGTTTGAGGTGAGCTGGACCGCAGAGTGAAGGCAAAGGGGCCAACAAGTGCTAAACACCTCTGGGAACTCCTTCAAGACTGTTGGAAAACCATTTCAGGTGACTACCTCTTGAAGCTCATCGAGAGAATGCCAAGAGTGTGCAAAGCAGTAATCAGAGCAAAGGGTGGCTATTTTGAAGAAACTAGAATATAAAACATGTTTCCAGTTATTTCACCTTTTTTTGTGTGTTCATGTGTTCATTCAAAGTTTTGATTCCTTCAGTGAGAATCTACAATGTAAATTCATGAAAATAAAGAAAACGCATTGAATGAGAAGGTGTGTCCAAACTTTTGGCCTGTACTGTATATACATACATTTGGGAGGCAATAACTCAATAACTGAAAGAAGTAGTCATCACATTTCCATGAGCAGTTTTTGAATGTCCACCATGTCCAGTTCACAATACCTGTGCAAGAAAATTACAATAAGCTGGTTTCTATCATTTATTTAGGGTGGAAAATGTGCAGTATATAAGCATAGCATCTATAAATATTTTCATAATGTTTAGATATCTAAACAGGAATCTGAACAGGACACCAAGCAGACACACACATCTGCATTCTAGTGTATTATCTATCACTGATTTTTGTTTTTACTTCTAAACTGTACTGTCAAGCCACAGAAAACACCCTCTGCTCCCACTACTGCCCACTACTGGATGAGGCTCATTTGATTTAGAATTTTTCTAGGACGAATCCACAGTATTCCACAATAAAAACAAGATGTAATTCCACAGAAGAGGCTCTTTAATTTTCTTGTGATGTGCATAATGAAACATGTGCCACAAAGTCATTTTAGCATAATCCATCATTACCATACTCACTCACTGAGGGATGCCTCACACCTCACTGATTCTTGGGAATTTGGATAAATCATGTCCCACTAAGAAAAATGCTATTTCTGTTGGAAATTTACAACATTGTAATGAATAAAAAGAATCAAGGGCATAATCAGGGGGTCCTTTGTACATTTGTAAGGTTCTTTTATAGGTTTATTTTTAATTTGTATTAATTTAATGATTATATGTTGGCCCATGGCCTACAAAACCAGTTGTCCTCGGATAGGAGATAATCATTTCAACTTGATTAAAACAACAAAAAGTAATAATTTCATTGAATAATATATTTACCACATGAAAGAGTACATCATAATATGTATTAAAAACTACCAACGATGAGTTTTGAACAATATTTACTATTATTTTGTGGTTGCTCAAAATGTGTCCCACATATTTGTCACCACTGTCAGATATTTATTTAAAAAACAAAAAACTCTACAAATACAAGGTCAGTTACATTCCTGAGGAGCCCTTTTCAAACCTTCAGCTCTACTGCATGCTTCAAGACCACTCAGGCTCCTGGAAGTTTGCTATTTTCTCTTAAATCTCTTCATATTTTTGGACACTGCTACTGTCACAACCATCACATGTCAACACCGTCACTTTTGTATAAAAAATATTAGATTAGATTATGGCATAAATGTATACTTTTTAAGAAGAGGTCTGATGCAGGTAGCAACAGGGCGAAAACAAGCTGGCTAATGTGAACAACTCATGTTTATCATGTGAAAGAGCAGGTTTTTGTCTCCACCGTCAGACGTCACCACCGTCAGGTTTTCTGTGTGATGGTGATGACTGAAGTCTGAAAAATGCTTATAACAGTGCTCAGGATTCTTATTTTTTGTACCAAATAGTTAAATAAAGTTGTTAAGCAAGAAGCCATTGACTTGAGTGGTATAAATTTTGGAAATATATGTTTTAATGAGGCCACTGTCACCACCGTCAGATTAGTGTCACCACCGTCAGAGGCAGTTATATTTGTTTTAAATGAATATTTGTACAATATGTTTCTTTGGTGCTGTTGAATTATTAAAGTATTAGTCTCTTTTAATACAAAAATATGTTTTTCAAATTTAAAAAAAAAAACATTACAGTGACGGTGTTGACAAAAACAAAGTAGCCTAATAACTGGAAAAACACCTATTTTATGAAAAAAATACAAAATGAGGAGGTTGCACCGGTGCATTGCTGAACAGCCAAGACCTTGGCCTATAATGATATACCTTCAGATTTTGTAATTTAACACACTTTTTTTTTTTTTTTGAAAAGTAGCTTGTATTCCTCATGCAAGTTGATGAATCTTAGTGTCTGCTCATCTGTCCCTGCAGATGACAAGATATAGAAATCCCATTTATAGGCTTTTTTTGTGAGTGAACAAAATCATATTCATACATTCCTATGGAACATATAGGCTACACACATTCAAATACACAAACATTTGTAAATTTGGACTGGACTATGACAAAATAAACTGGATATTACTTACTGAATGTTGGAAGACCTTTGTTTGTTGTTTTTGGACCATTATTCTTAGCCTAGCCTATATTTGGCACTACATCACATTGGTACTGCATCAAAATGCATTTTAGTCTAGTTGGAAAGGGGGGTCCACGCGCATAGGGTGGGTTTTTTATCGGGACCTGCTTTTTCTCAATCCTTGAAGGGTGCACTTTAAGATTTTGCCAGGGACCAGGCTGAAGTCATGTCCCATGGGGTTCATTTTGAACCCTTTCTTACAAAACCCTGGTACAAAATCCGAAAATGGAAAAAATAGAAAATAGCATAACTTTTGAACCATACATGCTACAGGGACAAATGAACACATTTTTCCATACAATTTGGACCCAGGGAATCCATTAAAATGGTTATTATTAAGATTCAAGCACATTTGACTCCATTTCAGGACAAAAACTACAAAAAAATTGTTGAAAATCGTCAGATCACATCTATATTTCTCTGTTTACTAAATATTTTGGGTGGATTTTTCTTGCAAATTATTTTTTCTCAATCCTTGAAGGGTGCACTTTAAGATTCTGCCAGGTACCAGGCTGAAGTAATGTCACATGGGGTTCATTTTGAACCCTTTCTTACACATACAGTATATCCTTACCAAACCTGAAATAGAAAAAATAGAGAGCAGCATAACTTTTGAAGCGAGTCATAAAGAGACAAATGAACACAGTTTTCCATACAAATTTGACCAAAGGTCAAACTTGTGCCAAATTTCATGCTTGTATCATAAAGTGCACGGTTCCATCGAAATATTGCGCGTAGCTGCTGGACTATCAGTCCGCCTGTTGTTTTTGTGTGATTTTTGTCCAGAAATGGAGTCAAAATGTGCTTGAATCTTAATAATAACCATTTTAATGGATTCCCTGGGTCCAAATTGTATGGAAAAATGTGTTCATTTGTTCCTGTAGCATGTATTGTTCAAAAGTTATTTTGTATTTTTTCCATTTTCGGATTTTGTACTAAGGTTTTGTAAGAATGTCCCATGGGGTTCAAATTGAACCCCATGGGACATTATTTCAGCTTGGTACCTGGCAGATTCTTAAAAGAAAAAACATGTCTTAGAAAAAGCAGGTCCCGATAAAAAACCCACCCTATACGCATGGACCTCCCTTTCCAACTAGACTATTTTGATTACGTCTTTTTCTGTAATTTGATGGGTGATGATATAAAATTTCTAGCAGGATTCATTGGTAATGATAATATTATTTCTGGCCTCCATTATTCAAATAATGTTTTAAAACAGTCATTGTTTCATACATTTGACGACCATAACATTTCCATGCCACCGGCAAAGCTTCTAATGTGTTATCTTCTGTATGGAGCATCTTTACTACAATATCATGTCCACAGTGCAATGACTTGTGGGTAATTAAGCAATAGTAGTAGTAGTAGCAGCAGCAGCAGCAGTAGCGGTAGCAGTAGTTGTAGTAATAGCAGCAGTAGTAGTAGCACAAGACAGAGACAGGGCATCATTTCTCAGCATCCCCTCTTTGAGGATCGTCAAAGGTAAACGCCACCAGTGAGTCCCTTCACTGAGACGTTCCTGCCACCAACCACCACCTGATTGTAAATATAGGCTGTTCATTTCTTTATTTATGCATTTTGATTCTGTGCATTCTTCCCCTCTTGTTATGAGACTACAAATCACACTTTCTCTCTGTCTATGATTGTCTAAATGATTAAATATGGTGTGTTTTTTTCTCTGTCCACTTGGCTCTGGACCTTATGATCCCTGTGCTTTGTTGAGATGAAGTTCATCTGAGACTGCAGGTCACTGGTTCTTTCTTTGTCCTCTGCACTCCAGTTTGACTTACTATAATGTAATAGTAATTCTATAACTACTGTAACTTTGTTTCATCTGCTTTTCTCAAGAATCATGCCAGTTAAGAGCCAGGATAACAAAACATACAAGTAGGCTACAATTAAAGACAATGATGACAGCTCCCCTCCAGCGACACACTTCACTCAGCATGGCCGTACAGAGACACACTTTGTTTTCTGGGTCAGTGAAAAAGTTGAAATCTCTACCTGTGGAGGAGATTTCAGCCGAGAGCTGCTACAATCAGAAACATGAGGACACAACTGCTGCACACGGCCTAAACGAATCTTTAGACTTTCACTGTTTTTATTGACTGCTCTCTTTCACAGTGTATAAATTATTGATTCTTGTATGCATGTTTGTATACTCAGTGGTTGAATCAGATAATGTAATCGGTGTTTATTGAGGTCCTTTGTAGACAGTTGATTCCATCATATCCAATAACGAATATTTTTTATCAGTGGTTTGGTGAGAATATGATCATCTTTACTACTTTTCTCTTAGAGGAGATATTGTTGATTTGTAACATGTTGCCCCACAGCTCCTCAGACAGAAAGTCCTTCTGAACCATGTAGACCACTGATTTATCTTTTTTTTTTCCCCCCTTCTATAACGTTTTATACTGATCAGTGGTTGGATTTCTGATTATACTGTTGTTTATTTTGGATAGTGTCACCATGGTTTAGTTATAACTTTGCTCTATATTTAGTAGATAAATATTTTGCTGATGTTTTGTTGCCTTGCCTTCTGTCTTGTCTCACTTCAGGTTACAAATCGTACCTCTACTACACCTGCCCATGATACAACCTGGACATAAGCCCACAGAAAAACTTGGGAGACTTCAGGACCAGTTTTCCTTTGAAGCCTTTTGTTGAGCCAAGACTAATATTTCTGAGTATTTACCAAATAATAATATCATGTTGAAAAATTCCAAACTTCCGAAAGAAGAGAAAAAGGTGGGGGGTTCTAATAGCTTAGCGTTGGCATGGACTGATGCTTCTACTGTGAATTTGCTAAGGTAATCTTATTCTTAAAAGATATTCACATTATTGTCAAACATATATGCATTTCTCAGATGGGTTTTGAGTTCAGGTGGATCTAGCATCACAAGCTTTTTACTTATGAATCAATTAAACCCATTACTGTAGAGTTTCCAAAAACACAGATTAGACACAAATATATGTTGAAATTAACTTTCAAACAAACTACAAGTTATGCTCATGGTTTGTTATGTAATGATTTATTAATTTATTCACTTACAGTACCACCTGTATTAATTAGTGAGGTTAACATTTTAAAACAGTTCAATTACACACACACACACACACACACACACACACACACACACACAGACACACACACACACACACACAAAACTGTTTTATAGAGGTGTTCATTCACTTCTGTGTCTGCCACTGAGCTCGTAGTTAGTGCTGCTGTTGGACTGGACTGCATTTTACTGAGAGGAGTTTCTACTATTCTGTCCCCCTCATGTATAGCAATATGGAGGACAAAAAATTAGAAACACCTTTCAATATAATGTAGTCCAGTAGCAGACCTCTGCAAACTACAACCTCAATAATAAACATAGAATTAAAGTGACACATTCTGCACAACGTCAACAAAAACTGAACATTAGAAACTGTAGAGCTGCTGAGCTGAACTGCATTAGATTGTACAAGTGGATCTAATAAAGTGGCCACTAAGTGTGTGTACGTACCTATCATAGATAGATAGATATAGATATAGATATAAATCTATAGATCTATATAGATACAGATACAGGCCTTAAACAGGACTAAAAGGCTGTGTTGTTCATTCCACAGGGTGTCAGTGTTGGATCATCTGTGTGGTTCCTGCAGTGTTGCTCTTACATCTAAAAGAACAGCTCAGAGATAATGTGCCTTGTTGCACATCATAATTACTCCTTTATCAAATTTAGAAAGCTAATTTATGTCATCAGGACATAGTTTGCATTTTAACCATTTGAAACCTGAGCAAATCCTCTTGATTTTGAAAAAAAGGCAATTAGAGAATTAGCAAACATTTACCAGAGAAATGCTAAAAAAAATAAAATAAAAAGTGAAAAAAAAAAACAAGAAAATAAACAATTTAAAATTGTTGAGAGGGTTAAATAGAACCTGTTAAAATAAAAACTACTGGGTTTCAAAAATATTAAAAACTCAATAAAATAAATTTGAAACTGCTGAAAAAGATCTGCATGATCATCATCATGGCACCAGTGTTCTTGAGGCATATTTAGGCACAACATGGTTTATTATTATGTGCCTGATTGTCAGGGATCCTCCTGTCCGGCCTCACAATGCAACAATTTTCCCCTCCTGAAACATTTTGGAACATGTGACCAAATGTTCACAGATACTGATAATGGCATCAGACAAATAAGTTTCAATTTGTATGTACTTCTTGGTCCAGTGATTATAGTAGGCAATGGGTGGTTAATATAAGGAGCATGAAAAGCTATGACCTCCAACTGAACAACAAAAACAGTCACATTATCAGAACAGCACTGATTTATTCCTTTAAAGAGAACCACTGCACCCCTGACTAATAACAAATTCATAGGACTGACTGTCAACAGTGCAGTGCATTCTGGGCTTCCTTCCTATTAGTTACACCAGTGTGATCAATTAGCCATGTTGTCTGTTAATAGTCATTTGATTTGAGTGTCTGCCTGTTTGTCTGAATAAGAAAACCAATCTGTTCAAGTCAGAGAAATGGCTTTCAAATGGCCCATTGTCTTCCAGAACAACAGCAACACAATAGAACCTGGACGCAGTGTGGCATTAAAAGAGGAAACGAGACACGGCTACAATGAAACATCAGCGCTGGAGGGTTTGCTGAATGTTGCAGAGTCAGACAGTCAGAATAATATTAATAGTCATAATAATAACAATAACAATAATGATAATGATAAAGCATTTCTCCCATTCAGTTACGTTTGGCTCTGTCACAATTCACACAAATAAAAATACTTTACAAAGACATAAATAAAGATTTAGCTACTGGTTGATGTTTTTGTTTTTGGCAGTACTGTAGTGTATGCTGTTGTAGAGCTGTGTGTGTGTGTGTGTGTGTGACAGAGAGAGAGACAGAGAGAGAGAGGCCTGAAAAGAGCGGTCTGTTGGATTTCTTATGTAAATATTTAGAGCTGGTTGTGAGACCATTTATTTGAAGAGCCCTTATGGTGTTTGATCATTGTCATTATGATGCTACATTTTATGTAAATGATTGTCCCACACAAGATGAAATATGTATATGATTGTTACACCTTCACTCTGCCACTAATCTACAGACAATACCACATATGACATTATGACAGTTTCATAAACAACAAAAAGACAGACCCTTTACTACGACACTCCAAACTGAGCTCAGATGCATCTCGCCATGTCTCTGCCATGTGTATGCCACATGTAGCAAATTCAGTTGATTCCACGTGATTTAGACTGGCACACATGTCTAAATCACATGTCTGTCCTAAGTCAAAGTGAATCTGATAAGGTGTATTGTTTATCTGTTTGTTATCAGGGCAAAAGTTGTAAATAGATTTGCACAAACCTCGTGGAGAAGTTAGTCATGGGCTCAAGAAAGACCCGATTAACACTGTGGGTGTTACTGATCACAAAATGGAATAGAAGCTGTAAAAGAATTAATGAAACATGGCAAATGTTAGGGAAGGTTTGGTCATGAGGCAAGGAAGAGCAGATGAACTTCAAAAAGGCTTGACCTTCAGTTAAAAGCTTGAAAATTAAGAATTGGCAAAAGTTTAATTTGGTCAACGATGTGATATGGAAATGGCATATTTTGAGAATTGCATAGTGTTGATGCAGGTATGCACTTTGCTGAGTGCCATCTTTTTAGTTTAGAAGTGCAACTCGTTCCTTACGTACCACATACTTGCTATCCTCACCACAGCAGCCTGGGTTCAAATCTGGTCCAGACCATTTGCTGCATGTCATCCCCTCTCTCTACCCTGTCTTTCCTGTTTCTCTCTACTGCACAGGGGCGAATAAAAACTTAAACTCACAACAACATTGCTGAGATCAGATGGACTTGAAGCGTGTTGCTCAGTAAATAAACTCAACTTTTATTGGTAGAAGAAAAAAACATATATCCTACCCAATTATGTTTCATTGCTAAGGTGTTTTTTCTCTATGCTGGGTTTCATAATGTGACATGACTGCCTTTGGAAACTATGGCTCTGTTTGTGCTATGCCCCACCCATTGCTACACACCCTTGAGGCCAGGTGACCCAAAAAGTGAATCCCTTCCTTGATGACCCATGGCCAGCCTATCCACTCAGTTTTGTGCAAATTCGTCCAGGAGCTTTTGGACTGTCCTGTTGAAAGAGTGACGGCCGTGTGAGAAATGGATGGGCGGGGGCGAAAAATAACCTCCCCCTCAAAGCGTCACATCCATGGCGAAGATAATTAAACCATGTCTGTCAAGTTCTGATGGAACAGCCAACTTGTATGTCTTAAAAACACTATCAGCCGTTCACAGCCACGCTTGCAAAGACCTGTTGTCCTCCAATATGGCCACCAGAGGAAGCATTAGGTCACCTGAACGCCCTCATCACTCTACTGAGAGATAAGTGTCCATGCTTTTCTTTTCTGCATCCGGTGGGAGTTAACTATCTGGATGTAGAGCAGTGGATCATCATTTATTTCTTGCTTTTAATTAGTCTTGAGCCGGCAGTCCCCTATGCCACTGAGAACATTCAGGTAATGTTATGCAGCAATAATAATTAGGGCCCGAGCACTGGAACAGTGCGAAGCCCTATTGTTTTTGCTTCGTTTTTTTTTTTTCCTATTATTACGTGTCATTAGGCCTTAATTTGACCCCCTAAACATGCTCAAAAACTCACCAAATTCGGCACGCAGGCCAGGTCTGGTGAAAAATTTGATAAAATGGACAAACGGACCCCCTAAGTGCAGAAATGGGCTCGGTAGCGCCACCTAGGCACACAAAGGCAGCCGCTGCGGCCCACAGGAATGTGATAGAAAGACCAAACCACTGCCGAAATGTAGGTCTCATCAAGCCCTACAAATCACGCGCTGACACCCCCCCTCTAAAACCAACAGGAAGTCTGCAATTTGCGTTGGAATGTTCACGTTCTCGCCAAAATTCCGCTTTGAACAAAATCTATCTCCTCCCAGGGCGTAAATGTCAGCGGCTTGAAAATTTAACAGATGACAGAGGACACAGTGCTGAACAAAAGTTGCTAAAAACTCCGTCATTACTCGATTCGTTTGGATTTTATAACACCTCCAAGTCGGAGGGGCCAGAACCAAAACCTCAATTTTTCCCATGGAGTTTGGTGTGCAGAGGCTGACTTTTGGCACTAATTAAGCCCCTGGAGTCTAAAGTAAAAGTCTGACAGCTTTGAAAACTATGCAGATGGAAAGAGGACAAAAATTCCTACAAAAATATGTAGTTTTGATGTGGATTGGACCAAGTTTGTGGGAGCTGTGAAGAGTTTTCAAACATTTTTGACTCTGGTGTGCTCTGCTCTGCACTCTGCCTGGACATGTGACTCACTCTAGCTGCCTCAGGAATGCGCAATACACACCCATTGTAAGAGCTCAGAGGGAGCAGAAAACACTCTCAAACTAAAACTGCCATAATTCAAAAACGGTAAAAGATAGCAAAATCATGTAAATGGAAGATTTATAGAGCCGAGTCTCGTGACTCGTTTAAGCTTTGAATCAAGTCTGTAACTCAAACGGTGACCGAGCTGTGACGCCTCAAACAGGGGTGGGTTTTCTGGATTTCTCCATTGGATTGAATGAGGCTCTGTCTGTATTTTGGTCAGACGGGCACGCACGCACGCACGCACGCACGCACGCACGCACGCACGCACGCACACATACGCATATGCACAGGCACGCACGCACGCACGTTTTTTTTTTCCCACAGCTTTAAAAGGCTCCTGCGTCTTTGTCCGCCCCACCCACTTCTTCTCACAGACTCTCGAGGTAAGACCTGTTTTCATCTCTGTTAGCTTAACCTTAGCCTATTGTGTGAACTCTGTGCTAATATGAGGATATGGTTGATGATAACACAGGTAAAACACGAAATTAAAATGTTATATTTCAGAGAGTGGTTATGTACTTTGCATTGTGCTGTTTGCTGGCTTATGGTGAGTTTTGATGGAGGGGCAGCCTAGCTTCACATGCAAAGCTAACCT
This sequence comes from Myripristis murdjan, assembly GCF_902150065.1. Lineage (NCBI taxonomy): Eukaryota > Metazoa > Chordata > Actinopteri > Holocentriformes > Holocentridae > Myripristis > Myripristis murdjan. The sequence goes on from NC_043989.1 coordinate 33,307,434, forward strand.
GTGTTTGATAATCTCAACTCCTCAGATACAAGTGGTTGACTTGAAACATTTATTATGAAGCATTACCGTCGGTGTGAGATGAAGTTTAAAGTTTATTTATGGCATTTGGTTAATTAGATTAGCGCGCTAAGCTAGCGCTAGCTTGCCGTTCGGTAGGCCCGAGGCCTGTTGTATCGTCTTTATGCTGTTTGCTGGTTTTGGATGGAGGGCAGCCTAGCTTTACATGCAAAGCTAACCTGTGTTTGATCATCTCAACTCCTAAGAGACAGCTGGTTGACTTGAAACGTTTATTATGAAGCATTACCGTCGACGTGAGATGAATTTTAAAGTTTATTGATGGCATTTGGTTAATTAGATTAGCGCGCTAAGCTAGCGCTAGCTTGCCGTTCGGTAGGCCCGAGGCCTGTTGTTATGGTCTTTATGCTGTTTGCTGGTTTTGGATGGAGGGCAGCCTAGCTTTACATGCAAAGCTAACCTGTATTTGATAATCTCAACTCTTAAGATACATGTGGTTGACTTGAAACGTTTATTATGAAGCGTTACCGTCGACGTGAGATGAATTTTAAAGTTTATTGATGGCATTTGGTTAATTAGATTAGCGCGCTAAGCTAGCGCTAGCTAGCGGGCTAGCTAGCTATAGTTATAGCTTTGCTAATGTGTGGTTCAACCAGATTTTGAGATGAAAACTTTATCTTGGTGTGAGGAAAAAGTAAAATTATTGGACTTGATGATGAAAACTGGCATGTGTGTTTTTTTGTTGTTTGATATCAGGTTTTATTTGCATGGAACTAAGCTTATGATGTATGTAGTTTGAGTGTGTGTGGCTTCTGTGTGTATTCAAAGAGCAGGTGTTGTTGTGTCGTATGCAAATGCTGTACTAGTGGTTGGTTTTATGATTGTAAGAAGATTTTCCTTGTGTGAAAAGGGAAATTATTTGATTTAATATTGATAATTAATTGTAATAATTTTTTTCCCTGTGTGTGTCATTTGCTGTGTGCAGGAACCATAGTTTGTGATGTATTTAGTTGGGTGTCTGTGTCCACTGGTATGGCTAAGCTGTGAGATGTTGTGTCAGCCATTTTCTGTTTAATGAAGAGGCAAATAATGTAATAAGGATGTCAGTTTGCTGATTAACCATGATTTTGAGAGAAAAGGGTGTTCTTTGTTAAGATGTGTCTCTGTTTTGAGCTGCACAGTTGAGCTGAAAGAAGTGCTGTTGGGCATATTCTTTCTATTACTTGAACACAATAATATGGATGCTAGTTTGTGTCTTAACCATGTTGTAGAGAAAAAGACCTTATTTAAAATTAAAACCTATAAAGTAGCTAGAGCTATGTGTATTCATGATGTTTGGAGTAAAGTTCTGTTCACTTAAATAGGTTTTTTTCCTATTAGGCACGTAATGTTTACATCAAACAATATGTATCATTTAATTTACAGATTCATCTCTGTTGGCTGTGAGATCTGGTGTTTTTCTACCTGCAATTGACCTGCGAGCCACTTGCCTTGGACCTGCTACTTACCTGCACTACATCTGTGATCCTCTAATCCAGAACAAGTTCACACACACATTGATTCCATTTAAAAAACACACTTAACTAATTGTTAATCCACACACATACTCCTTCTCCACACAAGCACACAGACACACACACACACACACACACACACACACATACACAATTTGTTGATTTCCCACTGCCAAGGTAAGTTGAAACATTTGTGTAGTTGAAGGCTGACGTTGTCTGGTAAAGCATTGTTTGTGAGTATGATTGGTACAGATTCACTTTGATTTTTAAAGTTTCTTTGTGAACTTTGAAAAAATATTAATTTTGTTTGTTTTTCATTCTTAGATGCCCCGTGCCAAGTCCCACCGTCGTGCCCAGGCCCAGAAGCGGAGGATGGCGCAGCCGCAGCCATGGACCCCCCAGCCGCCTGTCCCCGAGTTCGTTGCTCGTAAGTGTCAAACAGTTTGTTTATTTTATTTTTTTTTTATGTTTAACTGACGCAGTTTAAATGTAATGTAAAGATGTATGAATTTTGTGTCATCATCCTTAACTTTGTTGTCAACCACACAGGGCGCGGTACCGGTTACCGCCATCGCGTGCGGAGATGGCCAACTTCGGAGCTGACCCAGCGGAGCTTCAAGTTGGTCACTCCAGCCCAGCAGCCGGACCAGAAGGTATTAGATTTTCTTTTTCTTTTTCAGAAAGACAGTGCTGGTTGTGGTTAGTTGGTGTCTGTGTTCTAAAGCAGTATCTCTGTCATTGCAGATGGTGTTCGTCGTGGGAGACTCCCACCTGCGGCCCCTGGTGGATGGATTCGTCGCCATGCCCGAGGTACCTCTCTCTTTTGCTTTTCTGTCTGTTCCAGGTGCGCATGCAGCAGAGCTGAGGAAGGAGGTGTCCCACGCCGCTCTCCCCTGGACCCCGGATGTGGTGTGTGTGCTGGCCCCCAGCAACAACCTCACAGCCAGCAGGAACATCGGAGAGGCGTCGCTGGACTTCGGTGCTCTCCTGGCTACAGTCTGCAGCCGCTGGGCGAAGGTGTGTTTAATTTGCAGATGCTGCTGGCAGTATTTGTTTTGTCCTGTGTTGTCACAGCTAGAGGCTGTGTAAGCTTGTGTTTTCTCATGTGCTTTTTTTAGAAACATAAATGTGATTGTAAATGTTTTTTGTGTGTGTAGGTGTTTGTGCTGGATTTCCCTCCACGCCTGAACATCGAGCCTGGCTTGCAGGAGCTGTTCCGCCAGGAGTTCCGCCGTGTCGCAGCACGCATGGGTACGTCTTAGTTTTGGTCATCTGCACAATTGTAACCGATGTATCGTGAGATTAACCTCATGTGTTTTACATGAGTTTAATTATTACAGGAATGTATGATGTTTCTCATTTTTGCGGCAGGTCTCCCGTATGTGTCTGTGGCAGAGCACCTCCCTCTGGATCGTTTGGAGCTGTGGAGCCGTGACGGTGTAAGTACAGCATACTTTGTTGTTGTGACATCACACATGGAGGACTTGAAGGTTTCCATTTTCGATACACAAGTTGACTGCAATGTGTTCTGCGTTTGACTGTTTTCCAGGTGCACCTCAGCGACAGCGATGGAACGCCGATCCTGGTCCAGGCCCTGTGGGACGCCGCGGTCCGCCAGCTGGCTCCTCCTCCTCCTCCTCCTCCGCCTTCGGTGCCCCCCCGGACTTCGCCTCGTGCCAGGGTCTCCCCCGTGCTGGTCGTGACGGGACACAGGCCCGCGCCCCGTCACCGCGACCCACTGGAGTGGACCGTAGTCGGACAGGAGGGCAAGGTAATATGTTTCTCTGAGTCATTTTCTGGCTCTACATTTATGCATCTTTTCTGGTTTTATGTATTACTTTTTTTTATTTAAAAAAAAAAAAAAAGTGATTACATTTTTTTTGTGTGTGTTGTTTTTTTTAAGGCTCGAGCATCTCCGGTGCAAGAGTCTGCCATCCCGTCCAACCCCGTTTGGTTCAGCGGCGACATGTTGGATGCCATGGAGACGGTTTCTCCTTCTTCAGACGACGATGACGACACTGCCATTCCACCAGCTGGCCAGGTAAACTGCCTGAAAATTATATGTACATGATAGTTAGAAGTAAACCGGAATCCATATTACATCTGACTTTGTGAGTGTGTGAATGGTTGATGTGAGTTTTTCCGAGTGCGTGCTCTGTCTTTTATTGAGCCAGGTCATCATGGTGCTGGTGGTTGTGTGGCTCAGGTCCCAGGCTGCTCCAGTACATCTGGCTCCCCTCGGCATACGCATTCCTCATCCACCAACTGTTTTTACATTGAGAGAGAGAGAGATTTTTTTTTCCCTTTACATATAGATCTTTGTTATTTTGATTTCTGTGCTTACAACATCCATTGCATGTCTGTCCGTCCTGGATGAAATTGAATTGAAGACGGCATTTAATAAGGTTTGCTTTCCTTCTTTTAGACTTCCCGTGTGAGGCGTTGGCCAAGAGGTGTTGCCACAAGGCGCAGAGGAGGAAAGCGGCAGGTTGGTATATGTTTAGTATGTGAACTATGTGGATTGTTTTTCATATATTTTGATACCACGTGCAGAAACCAAATGAATGATTGCATTATTGAAATGAGTCTTGTCACCCCCTTCCAATTTTAGGTGCTGGCAACACCTTCACCTGCCCGTGTGACCGTGTCCGCCTCCGGGCCCAGACCAGCGGTGCAGCAGGTTTGTCTTTGTTTATATATATATATATTATGTGAGTTATCATTATGACAGATAGCAGGGAAATGGTTCTCCTGTTTTCTTTAGTAAAACCATGTTTTTGATTTTTTGTGTGTGTGTGTGTGTGTGTGTGTGTGTGTGTGTCAGGTGGAGGCGACAGTCCAGGAGTCGGCCAGCGTGGTGCCAGGGGTGGTCGTCGGTCGGGAGGAGGTCGCTGCAGCGTTCCCCGCCGTCCCGGAGGTGCCGCAGAAGAATTTTGATAACACATGCAGGACCCGAATGAATGAGTGCATTATTTAAATAAAGCTTTTGTCATCCCCCTTTTTTAGGTGCTGGCAAGACCTTCACCTGCCCGTGTGACCGTGCCCGCCTCCAGGTCCAGACCAGCGGTGCAGCAGGTTTGTCTTTGTTTAAATATCATATGTGAATTAGCATTGAGAGGTAGCAGGGAAATGGTTCTCTGGTTTTCTTATTTAATAAAACCTTGTTATTGATTTTTGTGTCAGGCGGAGGCGACAGCCCAGGAGTCGGCCAGCGAGGTGCCGGGAATGGTCGTCGATCAGGAGGAGGTCGCCGCAGCGTGCCCTGCTGTCCTAGAGGAGCAACAGAAGATCAGCAAAGCTAAGGCTGTTTTTGTTCCTTCTGTTTGTGTTCGTGATGTTCAGTTAGAGTCTAACGCTAATGCTATGGCAACAGAGGCTAGCAGAGATAGCAGCAGGATTAGGCTAGCAAAAGTTGTGCAAGGATCGTTTCATCAGGGCGATGCGCGATTTGTGTATGGTGGAGTGCAGTGTATGGCTATAGCTTTGGTCAGCTTAGCCAAACACACAGTGAGCAGCGCGTTCTCGTGGGACAGGCTGGATCTGGATTGCGCGTTGGTTGAAGGTGATGAGTTGTACACCAGTTTGCGTGACCTCAACATCTTCAGCCATGTGTCTAATCTGCTGTCTGTGCCAGATTTGCCACAGCAGTTGGAATTAGACGGACAGGTGTTTAGGTTCAGTTTTGGTGACACGGTGTTAGGCGAAGTAGGCGTGACTGAAGGTGAATACATCGATTTCGGTGTGTTCATCAGCTTGCGTAATGGACTGGAGAGAATCTTCAGTCAGTACAGCACATGTCTTCTGACACTGTGTGGAAACACCACTGCCATCGTGCGTGAGGGTGGACGGTTCGCTGTGGTCGACAGTCACTCGCGCAGTCACGCTGGCTTGTTACAGTGTGACGGTACAAGCGTAGTTCTGCATTTCGCGTGTCTTGACGACCTGCACCACTACATCTGTCGTTTGGCCGACAGTCTCCGTTCGAGGGAGAAGCTCTTTGAGCTGTGTGGTGTGACGGTAAGCGGGGGTGCAAGTCCAGCGCGGTCTGGTGTGTCTGTGAGTCTCATCACTGGGATGAGTGCTGCTCCAGCACCAGAGTCTAGTGTGGTCACTGAGGCTGGGAGAAAAAGTGTGTTTTCTGCAGGCAGTTGTGTGTCTGAGTGTGGTGTCAGCATTGCCGCAAGTCCGGCACTGTCTGGCATTTCTGTGTTGACTTTCTCCAGCGAGGTGAGCAGCGGTTCAGCGGCAGAACCAACGGTGCCTGATGGCAGAAAGCGTGTCATTTCTTCCGGCACTTGTGTGTCTAAGAAATTCAAGAGCTTTGATGCTACTGAGGTCAATCTGGATGTGGAGTTTGTTAGCGAGGTGAGAAAGGAAGAGCTGGTTTTCCGTCCCCTTGGCGTAGATGTCTGTCGAGTGTTGTGTAGTAAGTTAAATGTTGACTGTGTGAAAGTTGGTAATCCTGTGTCCACAGAGGTGGGGTTGTTGGGTGTTCCCTGTAGGAATGATAGGATTGTGGCTGATGGTAACTGCTTCTTCAGAGCCATCTCTCAGGCTGTGAGTGGCTCACAGAAGCACCATCGCAGGATTAGGTTAGCTGTGTGTAAAGAGTTACAGAGGAATGCAGACAGATATCAGAGTCTTTTGAGGAGTGAGTACTCCTCTGTGTTAGAGTATATTCAGCAGTCCAGGATGACACGTGTCGGCAGTTGGGCCACAGAGGTGGAGATTCAGGCGACAGCGGATTGGTTAGGCGTTGGTGTGTTTACTTTCCATCAGGGGCGTTGGGTGATGTATAGCTGTAGTACTAAGCATTTGTCAGCGGAGTGTGTATACTTAGAGAATGTCATGGGACAGCATTATGAGAATGTGGTTTGTGTGTGTAAGCCTGGACTGCAGAGTTGTTACAGTTACTGTAAGGTTAGGGAAGTGTCAGGTTATAGCATTAGGTCTAGAAGGATGGATGTTGTGGTTGTAGCTAGTGACAACACAGCGGCTGGGCGTAGTAGTGATGTAGTAGGTTCTGTGGTAGGTGTAGAGGATTGTGATGAGGTTGTGGAAGGTGCTAGTGAGGTAGTGTCAGGTAGAAAGTCTCTGTCCAACTATCTGAGGCGGAAACAAAGGACGCAAGAGAAGTTGAATATGTCGCTTAGGGAGAAACGTCAGTTAAGGATTAGAAAGATATATCAAGAGAATGTGGTGTTAAGGGAGAAGGCTAAGTTGTGGAGTGTAGGGAATTATTGTAAGAATTTAGCCCACAGAGAGAGGGTTAAAGAGATGGGTGTTTGTAAATACAGAGAAAGCACTGAGCATAGGGAGACAGTTAAGGCCAGGAGTTTGGGCAGATATAGGGACAGCATGAAGTACAGGGAGAGAGTTAAGGCCAGGAGTTTGGGCAAATACAGGGACAGCATTGAGCACAGGGAGAGAGTTATAGAAAGCATTAAGAGCAAGTATCATGATAGTTTAGAGTATAAGCAGAAAGTTATTTCTGGTGTGAGGTTAAGCAGGAAGCAGAAGGTGGAGAAGGCAGAAGATTTTGCTTTTGTTATGGATCACTTTTTGGCAAAGGTCAGAGATGGACCAGATTTTGTGTGCTGTGTTTGTTATAGGTTGTTGTTTAGATTTCAGGTGGTCAGTTGTGATAGGGAAGTTTATAGGCGAAGTTCAGCAACAGCTGCTATTGCAGATAAGTGTATAGGCGAGCGTTATTTGCATAGATGTAATGAGGAGTGTGTTGTGCCGTGTTCCTTGTTGTCATCGCGTGGTCAGCTGTGGATTTGTTTCACATGCCATGGTAAGCTTAGTACAGGTGAGATGCCGGCTGAATGCTGGGTTAACAATTTGGAGCTTGATCCCATTCCATGTGAACTGGGATGTCTGAATAGTTTAGAGCAGCATTTGATAGCTGTGCATATTCCGTTTATGAAAATGTTGGCACTGCCTAAAGGCGGGCAGAATGGAGTACATGGACCAGTGACATGTGTTCCAGCCGACATTGTTCAGACAACGAATGTGTTGCCGCGTTCCAGTATGGAGGGGTCTCTGCTTCAGGTTAAGCTGAAGCGGAAACTCACGTATAAAGGGTATTACGAGTACCAGTTTGTGGATACGTTGCGTGTAAGACAGGCGCTAGAGTATTTAAAGAGGACAAATATTCATTATAGAGACATTGAGTTTAATGAGGACTGGGTAAACGAGTTTGTTAGGGAGGGAGATAGGGAGAGGGAAGAGGCCGAGTCAGGCAGTGAGGATGAGGGTAGGTCACAGCAGGTTACGGTTCAGAGTGAAATGTGTGAGCTAGCGGAATCAGCAGACATAGGACAGGATGAACTGTTACATGACAGACAACAGCACTGCATGTTTCAGGACACTTGTCTTATGCCTGTTGATATTGGTCAGGAAGCTTTAGATCAGTATTTTAAGGATATTTTGAACATTGCGCCTGCAGAAGGGAATAGTCCGGTAAGAATGCTTTCTGACCACACGAATGAGGCAAAGTGTTTCCCTGTGTTGTTCCCTGCGGGTGATAAGACCTTCCATGACGGACGGTCTCATCACTTGACGTTGTCACGTTACCTCAATAACCGGATTATGCATGCCGACGGTCGTTTTGCGCGGAACGTCGAGTACATATTTTTTGCGCAGTACATGTCAGAGTTGGACAGGGTTGTGTCCAGTGTTTCCGTCGCTTTGCGTAAGGGCAAAGGAGGTCAGAGGCCTCAACGCATTACTGAGGACATGTTAACGGATGCGGACGCCTTGAAGCAGTTGTTGGCGTGTGATGACGGGTTTAGGTTTCTTAAACCCATTAGAGGAACTCCGGCCTTTTGGCAGTCTGTCCAGAAGGACGTGATGGCTTGTGTGCGTCAATTGGGTATTCCGACGTGGTTTTGTTCGTTTTCGTCTGCGGATATGCGCTGGCAGAATCTCCTGACCAGCATCCTGAAACAGGAAGGCAGATCGCAGACGGTAGAGGATTTGGAGTGGGCTGACAGGTGCGAGTTGCTGCGTCGTAATCCGGTCACCGCGGCGAGGATGTTTGACTACAGGTGGCATTGTTTTCTGAAAGAGGTTCTCATGTCTCCCTGTCAACCAATCGGCAAAATAATTGATTACTTTTATAGGGTAGAATATCAACAAAGAGGCTCACCGCATGTACACTGTTTGTTTTGGATCGAGGGTGCTCCCCAAATTGATAGAAACACAGATGAGGAGGTGGTAAAATTTATTGATCGTTACGTTACATGTGAGCTACCCTCAGATGATGACACACTATTGGACACGGTGTCATCTGTTCAAACACATTCCAAACGACATTCAAAGTCGTGTAGAAAACACAAAACGACATGTCGTTTCAATTTCCCAAAACCTGTTTCTGCGCGGACATTCATTTGTAGAATGTTAGAATGCAAGTGCGATAAGAAAAAGACAGCGGAGACCGAACCTGGTTCAGAAAACAGGCCAGTCTGTAAGTGTTTTGAGGATAGAGATAAGATGCCAGAAAACGTTGCGCAGGCTATTCTAACAGCTGTTAAGCTGGCTGTGGACAGTGATGTGCCTCCTGTTAGTGTAGAGGACTTGTTTTGTGCTTTAGGAATAAATCAGGAAATCTTCGAGTTGGCTTATAGACGTTTAGAGAAGAGGCATAAGGTTGTGTATAGGAGAGGGGTGAACGAGGTTTGGGTCAATCAGTATAGTAAGCAGTTGTTGAAGTGCTGGAACGCTAACATGGACATTAGCTTTGTCACCGACGCCTACGCAGTAGTAATATACATACTATCGTATATTACGAAAGCAGAGAGAGAAATTGGCCTATTATTGAGTAATGCCCAAAAAGAAGCCAAAACACAAGGGAATCTCTCTGCTAAAGAAGCCCTGCGGAAGCTGGGCAGTGTATATTTACACAACAGAGATGTTTGTGCGCAGGAGGCGGTGTACCGGCTAACGAACATGCACCTTAGGGAGTGTTCCAGGAAGGTTGTGTTTGTGCCGACAGGGAGCAAGATAGTTAGGATGAGTTTGCCCCTTAGTGTTTTGAGGCAGAAGGCGGCCTCCCGTGATCTTGGGGAGGATGAGATGTGGATGATAGGTATAAGAATAGGCCTAACAGCGATGTGTTTGCAAACATGTGTATGGCCACCTTTGCATCTGAGTATCGTGTTCTCAGCAAAAATGAAAAGTCTAAGGACAGAATTCAATTGAACAATGATTTGGGATTCATTCTGAGGAGAACACGCACTCAGTTTGCAGTGGTGCGGTACATGCGTTTCAGTTTGGATAGACAGGAAGAGGCACATTTTCAGAGCCTGCTGCAGTTGTTTCTTCCTTATAGAACTGACTCAAACCTCAAACCTGCAGGCTTTGAGCTGTTTCAGCAGTTCTATAACGATGGCCAGGTGACGTTTAGCGACGGGTCTGTGCATTCGGTTCGCGATGTCGTCGGCGAGAATAGGGCCAGGTTTGAGGTCAATTGTCCTCACCTTGAGTTAGCTCAGGAGATAGCTGCGCAGAACAACGGGGTAGATGAAGATGTTTGGGGTGAGCTGTGTCCTGAACAGGAAGCGGAACGCCTAGAAGGTTTAGAGGAGCAGAGGCAGCAGCGGGAAGCTGAGATAGCTGAGGAACAGTTAGTTGAAGCGATGGAGAATGTTCCAGATTTGATTGTTGGTGGCAGACAGGTAGCGCAGGTAGAGAGAAACAGGTCCATGTTGTCTAGAAGTGACGGTTTGGCGCTTATTAGGTCTCTGAATGAGACACAGCTGGCTGTTTTTTATAAAGTGAGACAGTGGTGTTTGCAGAAGGTGATGGGTAAAAACCCAGAGCCTCTGCGTGTATTTGTCACAGGTGGCGCAGGAACGGGGAAAAGTCATTTGATTAGGGCTATTGAGTATGAGGCAGGGAGGCTGCTGTCAACACTTTGTGATCAACCAGACGATATCTGTGTTTTGTTAACTGCTCCTACTGGCATAGCTGCATACAATTTGAATGCAGCAACAATTCATCATACATTGAGTATTGGCAAACAGGCTAGTTTACCTTACACTCCTCTGGGTGAAGATAAACTAAACTCTTTGCGAGCTAAATTGAGTCACCTCCAAATTTTAATTATTGATGAAATCAGTATGGTTGATCACAATGTGTTGGCTTATGTGCATGGTAGATTGAGGCAGGTGAAGCAGACAGGCGACTTTTCCCCGTTCGGTAATGTTAGTGTGATAGCTGTCGGAGACTTCTATCAGTTGCCTCCTGTTAAAGGGAAGCCTCTGTATAGTAGTCCTGTTGGTGTGGACCTGTGGTGCAATTTCAGCATCGTGGAGCTGAAAAAGATAGTTAGGCAGAAGGATAGTGTTTTTGCTGAGTTGCTTAATAGGTTAAGAGTGCGTTCCAGGGCCACCCCAATGTTAAATAGCGATTTTGAAATGCTGAAGATGCGCGAGACCGGCGAGGTGAGCTCAGCCTTGCATATCTTTGCGACGAATAGGCAAGTAAGTGAGCACAACCTAAATTATCTGTTTGACTGTTGTCCTGATTATGTCACCGTTGAAGCGCAAGACTTTGTGAATAACAGGACAACAGGGAATTTGGAACGGATGCCCGGGCATCACGGTGTTGCGGCGGACACGTCTTTACCAGAGACTCTGTGTTTAGCGAGGAACGCGCGAGTGATGTTGTGTAAGAACGTGGATGTTGCGGACGGCCTGGTCAATGGAGCATGTGGCACGGTTACTCAGTTAGTTTTTGGAGAGGATTCCACGTTTCCTCTCACCGTGTATGTCAGATTTGACGATGAGAATATTGGTTCAGATAGGAGGAAAAAACGTGCACATGCAGCAGTAGAATGCCTGCAGTCTACTGCCATTGATCCAGAGACGGAAAGAGCCACTAAACGCGGCGGTGTGCGTCGTCAGTTTCCTCTGAGGTTAGCGTGGGCTTGCACTGTTCACAAAGTGCAAGGACTCACTGTGGATGAGGCCGTAGTGTCCTTGAAGAGGGTGTTTGCACCGGGGCAGGCATATGTAGCGCTGAGTCGTGTCAGGGCCTTGTCTGGACTGATCATCAGGGATTTTACAGAGAAGGTAATTTACTGCAAGGACGCCATAAAGGAGGCCTTGGATAGCATGCCTCCATTTTTGATTGAGCAGCCAAAGCCTTCATTAAATGCACACAGTTTCTCTGTGTATTTAATGAACGTTCAAAATTTAAGTCGCCACTTGGTAGATTTGGTGTCTTGCACGCAGCATTTGCAGCTTACCTGTATTGCTGTGACAGAAACGTGGCTCACTGCACAGTCTTCATTAGACTGTGTCCAAATTGAAGGTTACACTTTCCACAGTCGTCCTCGAGGCTTGTGTTACAGCAGCAGTAACCCCAAATTGTTAGAGCTAAAGGACCTAGAACATGGTGGAGTTGGTTTGTATAGTGTAGATAATTTGGACTGTAACATTCTGCAGGTACCCGATTTGAATCTGGAGTGTTTGGTGTGCCTGTGCAACAAATTTAACATATTGTTGGCAGTAATATATCGTCCACCATGTTATCCAAATTCTTTATTCAAACAAAATCTGGGGAAGTTACTTGATTGGTTACATCCAATCAGTAACACAATTGTAATAATGGGGGATTTCAATGACAACATTTTAAAAACATCATCAATTTCCAAATTTATGGGTGAAAAAGGTTTTAGTCAGCATGTGACACAAGAGACTACAGAGAAGGGGACACTAATTGATCATGTTTATGTGAAAACAACACAGTATAATGTGAACTGTGCAGTGATGCCCACGTATTTTAGTGATCATGAAGGTGTTTTGTGTAGTTTTAGTGTTCAAGATGATCAGGGGTTAGCCGTTGACTTCGAGGAGGTAGAGGGCCTCTTCGAGTCAGACTTGGTTTTAGATGATGATTAGGTTGTTGTTTTTGGCAAAGGAGGCAAACAATGAATTCACACTACCGGTGTAAATTCTTTGTTTGATGAGTCAAACGGAGCTACATTGCAGTGTCCCGGTGCAAATGTTAGTGTTGTCGTGTTGTCATAGGTCAGGTTTATGTGTGGAAAGAGGAAACTGACTTGTAGTGCGTTGTGGTGTTCATGGTGTGTACATTGGCTACCACTATGAATGTTGTCTTTTTATAAGTGTAGAGCCTGTCCCACTGTAATTGTATAGTTTCTGATATTTATTGTATCTATTTATAGTATTTATATCGTGTATTTATTATTGGGTTTTTAAATTGTGCTATTTATTGTATTTATTTGTAGTATTTATATTGTATTTATTGCGATTTTAGATAATGTATTTAATATATGGAATTGATTATCTTGAGATTTTAGAGTAAGCAAATCGTGCTTCAGGTGGTTTAGAGAAGGTTTAGTTGTGGTGTGGTGTGTGTCACAGGTGTTAGGAAGTATGGACGTGTTAGTCTCTGTTCGCCACGTTTTAGCTGTTGGTCTATGTTCAAAGATTAAATGTATATCTATCCAATGATTAAATGTGTATCTGTTTAAAGTTTAAATGTATGTGTTTAAAGTTTAAATGTTTGTGTTTAAAGTTGAAATGTATATAGTTCTGCATGTTTGAGTTGATGTCACCTTCATGTGTACTGTCTGTATACAAGACGTTCACTTCCAATACTGAAGTGTTCCGTCTGGTGTGCATGAACTCAGAGCAAATCTGTTGTGGCACAACAAGGCACAGACTCCTCATTCTGTATGCTTTAGCTGCCAAAACAGGACAGTTAATTTAAATAATAATAAAAAAAAAAAAAAAAAAAAAAAAATATATATATATATATATATATATATATATATATATATATATATATATATATATATATATATATATATATGTGTTTGCCTCAAAATGTTGTCTTTGTTTACTCTGAGGTAAACTTCCTGATTGAAGATGCTACTGTGGTGCAGCGTCCCCAACCTCCCTACCCCCAAGTGATGGTGATGTGGCCTTGTACCAAGTGGGATCGTGGGACAAAGACAGTACATGTGTTGTTTTGATGATTACATTCATTTTCAGTAACTGACATATTTTCAGTGAAATTATATTGAAAAATAAATTATATATTGTTAAGCACAAAATGTTGTCTGTGATATTTTATAAATGAAGGTGGTTTCTATATGGTGTGAAAAACAACCGTCGATAGTAAGTAGTAATAGTCCTGCTTTACTGTGTTACACAATATTTTATAACTACGTGAAGGGCTGTATGTATAAATTTTAATTGATAAACACAGTATATTAATGACATGGATGAAGACATGATTAGTAAACATAAGGAAATTATACAACATTGACTTTATTAAGAAGTAAGAGGTGACAAACAGAAACTTCTAATCTATAACTGTAGTATTCCCTCAGTAACATGTTACCCTTCCTGACGTTGATACCTTTCTGTAATTTCCTTCTGAATCTTTCAAAGGGACATCTGATTTATTCTTAAGGACTTGTATTGGAAATGTGTGAATGTGATCTAACCCTGCAGCTCACTCAGTTGGGTTCGAAGAAATGATGATGAAAATAACTTAAAACTTTTAAGATCACCTTTGAAGTGTTTTCATTTTGAAAATGTTGTATTTGACATTTGAGAGTCTGTAGCAGGGGTCACCAACCCAGTCCTCAAGGGCCCCCTGACCTGCAGCTTTTGGTTTCAGCTCTGCTCTTTCACACCTGATCCATTTAAGGGCTTCATGCTGATTGGTTGAGGCAGATCTACCTGAACAGGGCATCAAGGAAGATGCATGGGCCTTAATTGAGTCAGGTGTGCAAGAGCAGAGTTGAAACCAAAACCTGCGGGACAGGGTGCCCTTGAGGACCGAGTTGGTGACCCCTGGTCTGTAGCATGATCCATGAAGCCTGGTCAATGGTATGACATCTTCGGCCTTTCAAAATAAAAGCCCCCAACTCTTTCATTCTTAAATTATTTTTGTAGAGCACTTTAAGCTTCCTCATCAAAAAGGTAGTCTGTAAATAAATTTGACTTGTCTGGCATTCAGGCTGGGATGTCTGTTTTTGGCATTGGGGGTGGGGAGGTGAGACAGGCAGTGCTATCTGTCTGTCTGCACTGAGAGAGAAACGTCTCCTGCTGTTCATTCAACTCCCCATCACATCTGCACATCAAGGCTCACGCCGCGCGCACATCCGGTTTTCATTTGGCAAAAAAATCTGTTTTACTCATGTCTCAAATGTTTTATTCAAGAACAACCTTCTGTGCATGTGTGTTCTTCTGCTTCCATCCTTGTGAGAAGCGGTATGAGCTTTCAAGCATCAGTGAGGACATTCTGGCCAGTTCTTATTTCTTCAAGGAGCTACTTTAGGATAAGGATGTGTGTTTAGGGTTTAGCGATTAAAATTAGAATTTAGGTGTAAGGGACAGGAAACTAAGAAGGTAAGACAGACCAGTGCTACAATTCAGGGCCATAGGCAAAAATTCATTTGGTGGGCCCTGCACTTTTTTTTTTTTTTTTTTTTACCATGAAGAGATCAGTGCCAGTCTTTTTCAACTTTTGACCAAAATTGCAAAAGTCACTTTAGTTTATTTAATAGTTTATTTATTTTTGTAAACATTTATTTGATGTATATATTTATGCTTTTTTTTTTTTTTTTTTTTTTTTACTTAGTGTTGTGTGAGTGTGTGTGGGAGAAATCCTCATCATTGCTGAGGATAGGCCTTTTTACCCAGGAGCAAACTGTTGGACAAAACCTGTTCCTAATTTTGAACCATTCTGAGCATTTTGACTAAAGATAAATTGGTTGAACCCAAAAAGTTTGTTCCCAACTGGAACAAAAAAACAAAAAAACAGAAAAACAAACAAACAAAAAAAAACATTAGGACCTTAAGTTGGAACCAAGAGTGGATATGTGATATTTTAAGGGGAAAAATTGAATAAATATACTAAATATTAAATATACTAAATCAAACATGTCAGTGTTTATGGGAACTGAGCAGCATAACCAAAACATGGTTAAATGTGGTTTGTGGGAGGACAGAACAGAAAACAGGAAGCAAAAGGACTGCCTGAGAACTGAGAACCACTGACCACACTCGGGGCTGACCGCCAGCAACTGGGGCGGGTGGGGTGACGGGTGGGCGTGCTGGCATTGGTTTTAAGTTACTAATCAGCTGCCCCCACCACCCTCTCTCAATGTTTTAAGGTAGGGGGTCTCACTGAAGCAGTGGTTCAGAAATTAAAAACAACAAAACACTGATGACTTTTATGGATTTTTTTTCCTTTTAGATAATGCCTTCACTGCAGGTTGAGCTCCACTCGGTTTGTCGTGCCAAGACAATAAAAAAAGGGATGGAAAGTTGAGGAGAAGGAGGGGAAACTAAAGAGAGTGAGGGAATCCATCCGTGAGGGAGAGGAAGGAGAGCTGGGTGACAGTATTTTGGAAAGGCGACAGAGTGGGAGGAGAAGGCTGCAAAGCGAGACCGGGACAGAAGGAAGGAAGATAGACAAAGAAGAGAGAAAGCTGGCGTATGCAGATTTTCCCAAGTAGATCCTGTTGTCAGATTAACATAACAATGTTGTCCTGCATTCAACACACATATTACACTGTGATAGGGTATATCATACTTGTATGACAGCATAACCTGGGCTCATTAAAAAAAAACAACAAAAAACTGTAACTACCATAAGGGGATCATGTCAGCGCAAAGAGGCGTGTCATGTTAATATCACAAAAACATATTAAAAGCTTAATAACATTAGGTCAAGTTCAGGAGAGAAAAAAAGCTAACCCTAACAGCTTGAACCCTTATTTGTAGCTTCAAGTAGTTAGTTTGGGCTTTTTACAGTATTTCAGTGGGTTTTCAAGTTTTCAGACCCCCTTGATCACTTAATTCCAAAAAGAAAAAAACTACCAACTTTGTCTGATCTTTGGGAGGATATTAATGTTCACACCAATGCAATTTCACTGGAAGAGCTGCTGTGGTGTGCTTGTCATACACACCATCAGAGATGCAAATTAATAACTCATGCGCAGTACGTCCACTGTTGCCAGATCTTGCGAGAGAAACAAGCGGCCAGGTCACTGGAAACAAGCCCAAAAGAAGTGACTTCACCATCCAGTAAAAAAAAAGAAAAAAAAAAAAGTCTAGAACAGGCAACCTTACCAAACACAATGTGAGAGAGAGACCTCAAAAACATATGAATATATTTTAGGTGATATTTTAGGTGTCACAAGTTAACATTCTTCCTGTAAACATGAAAATAGGTAATTTTTTATTCACTTTTTATGTTCCCACAAATGTAACCATTGCTCTCTCATGTAATGTCATTCAAATTAGATGATGACGTCATCTAGTGACTTCTGGCCAACAGCCAACTCTACTTTCCTTACACAGGAACTGGCAACATCGCTGCCAAGCTCACAGGTCCCTGTAATGTATTCAGTGTCAATGTCACATAAAAGTGAGGCAATTGTTGTTTTTTAAATTCAGGGAAATGTTGTGATGTTGAGCTGCAGACAAGAGTGGGGAAAAAAGGCAAAATCTTCCAGTGCGTGTGTTGTGTTGGGTGGGGGCTGGGTGAGCGGGGGTCACTGTTGAGGATATTGAGTCGGCAGTATGGTGTTTCCTCCTGCCATGTCTATCTTGTTGTTGTGTTCCCAGCAGAGGAGTTTATCTGAAGTATCTGGGAGCTAAGTGAATTACTGTAGCCTATCTCCACACAGTAGATAAGCAGCCCGGGCTGCTCTCAGGACAATCAGATTTGCATCAAGGTCTCGGGGCATTTTTATTGACCATCCAAGGGTCCCGATGGAGTTAATACAGGGGTGGATTTACGTGACTCTGTGTTTGTCTATTTGTGTGTGTGTTTGTGTGTGTGTGTGTGTGTGGCTTTTAATTCCTGCTCTTTCCAGGTCGTTGCTAAGTTACTCTGCCACAGGTTCACATCAACACTTTTTATTGCCATGTCCGTGCTTGTGCACACACACACACACATAAGTCCATTGTGTGTTGGCCTTGCAATTTCCCACAAGAGGCGGGTGAATGTTAGATGGTTGATGAGTGGACATGGCATCCTTGAGTGGATGGCCCAGTGAATGTGTGTCTGGCCTTTTGATTAGACTCTCTTTACAGGTCTTGGTTGGTTACAAAGCAGCAAGGGTCTTTTTGCTCTGCCTAAACACTGGAACATATAGCTGCTTTGCAATGTGATACAAATGGAGTTGACGGTGCCAGTGGTTTATGTGGGAGACGGTGTTAAGGAGGTAATCTTTGTGCTTATTGCTGTGGTTTTTCTACATGGTACTGCACAGAGACCATCTGTCAGTCAAACAGTGTGCCAGGTTCTGTGACGTCTTTTTCCTTGGATTTTTTATTGATGTACACTATATTACCAAAAGTATTCGCTCACCCATTCAAATGATCAGAATCAGGTGTCCTAATCACTTGGCCTGGCCACAGGTGTATAAAATCAAGCACTCAGGCATGCAGACTGTGAAACAAGACATTTGTGAAAGAATGGGCCGCTCTCAGGAGCTCAGTGAATTCCAGCGTGGAACTGTCATAGGATGCCACCTGTGCAACAAATCCAGTCGTGAAATTTCCTCGCTCCTAAATATTCCACAGTCAACTGTCAGCTCTATTATAACAAAATGGAAGCGTTTGGGAACAACAGCAACTCAGCCACGAAGTGGTAGGCCACGTAAAGTGACGGAGAGGGGTCAGCGGATGCTGAAGCGCATAGTGCAAAGAGGTCGCCGACTTTCTGCACAGTCAATTGCTACAGAGCTACAAACTTCATGTGACCTTCAGATTAGCCCAAGTACAGTACGCAGAGAGCTTCATGGAATGGGTTTCCATGGCCGAGCAGCTGCAGCCAAGCCACACATCACCAAGTGCAATGCAAAGCGTCGGATGCAATGGTGTAAAGCACGCCGCCACTGGCCTCTAGAGCAGTGGAGACGCGTTCTCTGGAGTGATGAATCACGCTTTTCCATCTGGCAATCTGATGGACGAGTCTGGGTTTGGAGGTTGCCAGGAGAACGGTACATTTCAGACTGCATTGTGCCGACTGTGAAATTTGGTGGAGGAGGAATTATGGTGTGGGGTTGTTTTTCAGGAGCTGGGCTTGGCCCCTTAGTTCCAGTGAAAGGAACTTTGAATGCTTCAGGATACCAAAACATTTTGGACAATTCCATGCTCCCAACCTTGTGGGAACAGTTTGGAGCGGGCCCCTTCCTCTTCCAACATGACTGTGCACCAGTGCACAAAGCAAGGTCCATAAAGACATGGATGACAGAGTCTGGTGTGGATGAACTTGACTGGCCTGCACAGAGTCCTGACCTGAACCCGATAGAACACCTTTGGGATGAATTAGAGCGGAGACTGAGAGCCAGGCCTTCTCGACCAACATCAGTGTGTGACCTCACCAATGCGCTTTTGGAAGAATGGTCAAAAATTCCTATAAACACTCTCCTCAACCTTGTGGACAGTCTTCCCAGAAGAGTTGAAGCTGTAATAGCTGCAAAAGGTGGACCGACATCATATTGAACTCTATGGGTTAGGAATGGGATGGCACTTCAGTTCATAGTATGAGTAAAGGCAGGTGAGCGAATACTTTTGGTAATATAGTGTAGATGTAACACTATGTACGACAAAAGAGATGTGGCTGGGGGACAAGAAGTCCATCTTGACCCACCCACTGTCTCAAAGCCATTTCTGATTAATGGCCAGAAACTATAACAAGTGTTCTGTTTCACTTGCCTTTGCACTGTAATCAAAATACATATAATAGAAATCAAAAGAAGTCAATGTTAGCAAGCATATCATGAGCAATGTCTACCAAGCACTAATCGAGCATGTTCTCACTTTCAGTATTATGTCTGGGTTTGGTCACCTGACATTGAAGGACAAAACCAAACTATCCAAAACGGTACCAGTGATTTTGAATATTTGTCCTATTACAATTTACCAACATTTTACATTGCAATAAGCCATTTTGCAAATTGTTTTGCTAAACATATACTAAAGATTTCACAACATACACTCCTGATCAAAATCTTAAGACCAGTTGAGAAATTGCAAGAATTTACATTTTGCACTGTTGGATCTAAAGAAGGTTCTAAGTAGAGATTCAAAATGCAAAAAGAAGAAATGGGAGTGAGACAAAAAATAAAAAAAAAATAAAAAATTGAGTAAGCAATTTATTGCAAACAACCATTAAACTGAAATAGGCTGTTCATCAGCTGATCAAAAGTTTAAGACTACTGCCTTTAAAAGCCCAAATCTTGGCAAAATGTGGATTCAGTGTCATTTTCTGTCAGGTATCCACACTGTCATGAAAGATTTTGATCAGGAGTGTATATCAAAATCCCGCCATTTTCAAATTCTATTTTTTGGTTCAAACACCCACCATATAATGTTCTACTTCTACGACAAACAAAAGTTGTCAAAAATTATTTATTTATTAGGGGCCGGGCAGCCTAAGCTGCCAGGTCCCTCTTGTATTCCTGTGTGTTCTTCTTTCTTTCTTCCGAGGAAGAAAAATCACCAAATTTTGCACAAAGGTTGAGTCCCATGCAGGATTTCCTCAGCTGCAAACACAAGCCAATAGTCCAGACAGTGGCACTACAGCAAGCCTTTAAATTTCAAAACTTTGAAAATTTATAATAAATCAACCATATGTGCTACAGCTTTGCAACTTTCATCAAAATGTAGCCCCAATACTGAAGAAACCTTTGTACACTTTACACATCAGGTTTTCACTTATGGAGCAAATCAATCATTATAAAAACAAATGATCAACATCTCCATGCTGTCTAGATGCAATATGTGTATTTTCAGATTTTTGTCTTGATGACTGATTTTTTTCTTTTACAGTGGTTTGAAAGCTGCCTTTCCATGCATAGGCGACTGCTATCATGTGACTGGCTTAGTCAATTTGTGAAGCCTCAAATGAATTGACACTTACCAGTTAGCTCAGTGAGATAGAACATTGTCCTTGATGCCTGAAATTGTGAGTTCAAACTTCAGCTGATGCAAAATGCACATTAGAATGCCACCTTCCTATTCTCAACTTGTTGCTCAGAATTGCCTATAATTGCCCACATGACCATTGCTGCTGTTATGAATTGTTTTATTTAAACAAGGGTAAAGCAGTATACAAACAAAACAAAGTATGCACATGACTGCACCCTCTAAGACCACAATAAGGTTAACCCTCAAACCCACCCATGTGGTGTCCAGGACCCTCCCCTCCCATCCCCAAGTAATTCTACATTACCAAATACATAAATTAACAATATCAACAAAATACAACAACATACATTATAATGTCATACTGATACATACTTAAGCCAATAGTAGTTTAACATCAGCAGCTGCTGAAGCCCATGCTTGAACAGTCGTTTCTCTAGCCCCATGTATTTTCGCTACTGATGTTTCCATGTGTAATATGTCCAGAAAAGATAGAAGCCATTGTGTAAGGGTAAGGGAATGAGGAGGATTCCATCTTAGAGCCAAGACTTTTCTTGCTACTGTAAGACCTGCAAATAAAATATGTAACTTGGTGGCCATCAGATTGAGTGACGAGGTATCATTTAAAATCAGTAACCTGGGACAACAAGATATATGTACCCCCAGTAAGTCAGACTGGGTGGAAGATATTACTTTCCAGAATAAGAACACGCCTGGACATTCCCAGTACATATATATGAACAAACCCATTAGGCCCAGAGTACAAAGATTACAGACCGGAGAGGATTTTTATGAGTTTTATGAGATTGCGTTCTCTAGGAGTGAAGTAAAGTCTGTGCAGAAAATTGAAATGGATGAGTTTGTGATTGGGTCCAAGTTGTCCTGGACCCAATCACAAAATATGTAGATCATGGGAGCATAAAGGTTGGCCCCAGGGTACACCATAGGCACGCATGGAGGTTCTGAGTTGCAGGTACAAGAAAAATGAAAAAACAGGTAAATGAAATGTTATTCTTAGGTCTCTGAAAGATCTTAGACCCTTCTCATTACAAATGTCAGAGATAGTATGAATGCCTTTGTCATGCCATTGAGGAGATGAAAAAGGGTCTCCTCCAGTAAGGAGAGCAAAATTATGGAAAATGGGACTATGGGTGTGCCATTTAAGATGGGTATGAGCAGCTTTCTCTACAGATTGCCAAGTTGATAAGAGGAAAGACATTATGGGACCTAGTTTAGATTTAGAGTATTTAGAGGATGGATTATACTAGGTTGAAGTATACTAAGTCTTGTAAACAGTGAGGAGAAGTCAAATTTCCTCTATAGCCCCCCACGAAACCAATGATTCTGTTACATCTGCCCCCATGTCCTCCACTTCTCCCTAATTG
The DNA here is from genome assembly GCF_902150065.1 of Myripristis murdjan. Classification (NCBI taxonomy): domain Eukaryota; kingdom Metazoa; phylum Chordata; class Actinopteri; order Holocentriformes; family Holocentridae; genus Myripristis; species Myripristis murdjan. Next base: position 33,329,283 of record NC_043989.1, read on the forward strand.
GCTAACTAGAAACTGGTGTGTGAGGACCAGTTTGTCTCCAGCCACACCAGCTGGACCTGTTTTGTCATTGCTCGACTCTCTTTATAAGCTTAGCTCTGATCCTCATTTCTTGTCAGATCCTTGCCATAACCTGTGCTTTCTGTCTGCAGTTCTGTCTGCAGCATGCGTGGACCTTGCCCAGCCTTGCCAGCCCAGCCAGCTTTAGCCAGTTTAGCCAGTTTTGGCCTGTTTCTTAGTTTGTAGATTTTGCTTTTCTGTTTCTTGCCTGGCTGGAAATTAAACTTGTTTTTGTATCAATCCTGCCTGTTGAGTCTGCACTTGGGTTCACGATTGACTGTTCAACTTATCAGATTCAGGGTTTAGCAAGACTGACAATGGGTGCAGCACATATGACCAAAAATACATCCTAAAATTTGGGACAGCAAGTCCAACATCTTGTCTGCCACGTTGCAGAGCTGATTATTTGAGATGTGGGTGAATTTAGAACAAATTTAGAAATAAGGCCATGTAACTTATCCCAGTAACCCTTGGGGGCTGAAAGTGGTAACATATTTGAATAAAAGTTTACCCTTGGTAAAAGGTCCATTTTAATAATTGAAATTCTTGCTTGCGGAGGGATTGGAAGGAGTGACCATTTTTTCATATCAGCTTTCACTCTGCCTAGGATGCCCTGGAAATTTTAAGTAATAACTGTGTAAAGGGAGGGGAAGATATCTACACTTAGATATTTAAAAGATTTTACTATTGGGATGTGACATGGTATGGTGGAAGGAATGAAAGATGAGTTAAGTGGGAGGATTGATGATTTAGACCAGTTGATTACATAACCTGACAAAGCACTAAAGTCTTCAATGTGTCCAAGACTTGAGAGATTGAAATTGGGGCATTATCAATGTACAACAAAATATCATCAGCAAATCATGAAATATGATGAGATGGGGTGCAAAAGGTGACAGGGGAAATCAAGGGGTGCTGTCTTATCTTTTGAGCCAAAGAAATAAATAAGAGTGACAGGACGCATCCCTGCCTAGAACCCCTTGAAATGCAAAACGAGGTTGAAAAAATGTTTCTTATAATGATGATGATGAGTTCCTTCACAGGAAATTACATTGTTGCAGAAGCCATCTTTAATGACCCTAGCTGATGGGTTAGCATATAAGACTTTAATAGTTTTAATGAAACTGGTCCCAAGCCAAATCTGTCTAGTACTATCCATAGATACTCCCATTCTAAACGGTCAAAAGCTTGTTTGGTGTCTAATGAGAGAACTGCGCAAGGGAAAGGAATATCTTGGGAAAAGTAAAGTACATAAAGTAGTCTACGTATATTATCAGCTGCCTGACATGTTTTAATGAAACCTGTTTGGTCATATGTGATTCGAGTCTAATGGCTAGCACTTTGGCATATCTAAATTCCATGTTTAAAAGTGACAGAGGCCTGTAACTGCTACAAAGGGTGGGGTCTTTATTTGGTTTCAGTAGGATGGTCAAAATGGCAGAATTGGCACCTTTATCAAAAAAATTGGAATTGGTTGGAAGATTTAATTGTTGTGAAAAGGATAAACATTTTTCTTTATCAAGTGACTTCAGAGGAGTAAAGCTTTGAATAAAAGTAACGAAATTCACTATTAATTTCTTTAGGGTCAGCGGTAATTATTTGGGGAGTGACTGGACTTAATAGCTGAGACAGTAGAGAATTTTTCGTCATGCCTAAGTCTCTAGGCAAGGAGATGACTAGGTCTGGGGCCATTAAAGTAATAGTTTCTCACCTTCTTATGGATAAGGACTTCAGCTCTACGTCAAAGGAGGGAGTCAAGGTCAATCTGTGTTAACTGAATATTTTGTTGTCTGATTTCACAAAATGATAGTTGTTGTTGATTTTCCAATTCTTTAAGTTTTGACTCCATCTCATCAATTTTGCCCAGCCTAACCTTGTTCAGATGAGAAGCAAAGGATATAATGATATTCCTAATGGCCCCTCCAGTGCGTACCAGAACATACAAGGATCATCCACAGAGCCAGCATTTTCAGTCACAAATTTTCTAAATTCACAACTGAAATACTTAAAGAACTCGGTAATTTTTAAGAGAGTGGTGTTGAAGCGCCAGTGTTTAATAAGGTAAGCTTAACCAGAATGACAGAGTTATCAGATAATGGGCAAGGAGAGAGTGAGTACGTTTACATACACACCATATTCCGGTTCGGGTCAATATTCCGGCTAAGGTAACTGCGCCGCGGCAACTGGAATATTCTGTTTACATGTTACTTGGCATGCCCCCGTGTTTCGGCGTATTCCACTCTCTTACGTAATGAGACACGTAAGAGAGTGGGGCAGCAGTACGCGTGTAAGTGTCTGGTCTGCCGGAAATACAGACAAAGAAGTCTTCTTCTTTTTCTTCTGTCGCTAGTTCTATGTTTTCTCCCACCCATATACTCCATGATATTTAAGTCTTTCATTAGCTGAAGGTGGGCTGCAGTCTCCTGGCTCTTGCTGCTGTTCGCCATGCCGTTTTCCCCGCTTGCAGGTAAACCATAGCAACAAAGATGCCACAGAATTCCTTGCGAGTCGAGCATGCGCAGTCGTGACTGAATATTCCGGTTCTGAGCATTTTCCGACTAAGGTGTTTACATGCCCCAATATTCCGGTTGGAACAGGCATATGCCAGGGGTCTTATTCGGAATTCTCTCCAACCGGAATATGACCTTAATCGGGTTCGGTGCGTGTTTACATGACACATGCACAACCGGAATATTGCGAATATTCCGGTTAATACAGGAATAAGGTGTGCATGTAAACGTGCTCAGTGTTGCAGTATGAATTTCAGAGATGGCTAGGGAAAGGAATATACAGACACATGAGTAAGTTTTATGTCTATTAGAGAAAAAGCTATATCCTCTCTTCTCTCGCTGAAGGGTCTAAATGCATCCAATAGGTTAAAGTTTGAAATGATATGAGATAGAGATTTGAGCGATCTAAACTAGGATCTAGGATAGTATTTACATCCCCACCAATGATCAAGGCATAGTCCTGCAATTCTGCAAGTGGTCCAGATTGGTAATGGAAAAATTCTTGGTAACATTGGTTAGGGGCATGAACCAACAAAAATGCTTATTTAGGTCCTGCTATGATAGTTTTGATCAGTGAAATTTGTCCATCAGTACTGCCAAATTTCTCTAAAATGTTTATGGATAACGAGCGTTTTTAAACAATTGGGGAATCTTGGGCTTTGGAGACAAAAGAAGCTGATGCTGCTACATAATAGAACCTGTTAACCTGTTAAGGTGGGACTCTTTATGTCAGTGTTCCTCCTGTGAAGGAGATCTAGACAAGCTGAAAATTTAATTGGACTTTTCAGCCCTCTTGTATTCCAACTGGCCAGATGTAGAGATGTCAGCCTCCACTAGCCTCCGAATAATCTTGATAGTTAGGGAAGTCTTCCACCTCAGTATGAGAGTCGAAGACACAATTTATGGAGCCACGGATCAGTTTCAACTGATCCGTGGGAAAAGTTTGGGAAAAGTTTGGAATCCATGTTTCTTTGCATTGCTGATGGCAGAGGAGAAGCACCAGTGCCAGCCGATGGTAAAGGAGCTGTAGTCTGCAGTGAAACGGACATCCTTACCGCCGAGTTTGAGTGGGTCACATCCTGCTGCTCTTAGGATTCTGTCTTGGTCGGTGAAGTGGAGGAGCTTGCGCATGAGAGTGCTTGGGCTATTAGAGCTAGCATTGCTGGGCAGAGGAATACAATGTGTCCTCATGACTTCAATCGATTGCTTGCCCAGGTTGGGAAACCATTTAGGGAAAACAATTCCCATTGTTAGAAGATGTTATTTTATTGGTTGTTATATTGAATGTTGCCTTTATGTGTTAATGTGTTTTTTATATATATTCTATACTAATGCGTGAGCCAAGACATTTGGTCTTGGATCTTGAGGGTAGCTAGCACTCTGTGTCTGTTAAGCCATGGTGGCAATCATTGCTCATGCTAATGATTCAGTTCTTTTGTTTACTGACAATAAAACGGAAATGTAAAATGTCTCACTTCCTGTGCGACTGAGTATTTTTCCTAGGAAACTGAGAAGCCACAAAGGAGTAATTGTAATCATCAGTGTTGTGTCAGTCAGTTCAAGGATCAGTGGGATCACCACATGCTCTTCTATGGCAAAAACCTCCACAGACTTCTGTTACTCCCAAAACCACAAGCAACAGTGAAATCTGGCCTCGAGACGGCTGCTAAGCAACAATGGCTCTACCTTTGCGAGTCCAGAGTCATCTGGTAGGAAGACTCTGCCTTCACTCGAACTCACATGAAATATTTACAATAAGATGCAACTTTATTGATCCACCGTAGGGGAAATTCAGTTTGATTCAGCAGCACAAGGGAACGTAGCTATCATCAAAGAAAGACATTTCCATAAATACCTACCATAAAGACATGTAATAAAATAGATCTGTGTATGCACCATCTGTGTGTACATACCTGTAAGCCCAACAAGCTGTGGCTCCATCCACTTTGTAAGTTTGTAAGTCCAGGTTCAAAAGCACAGCACACTACAACTCTGGAGTCAATGTGGTGGTTCCTGATGCCTGCTACTGCATGGAGATTGTCAGACTTGGTCCAGCCTTAGAGAAACACCCACCATTTTTGTCCTTTATGTGGCGCCTCAGATCAGGACTCTGATGCTGTTTCCAAAATGTACGTACAGTATATAAACGGGGGAAGTTGTCTTCGGTTTTACCGCCTAACTCCTACAAAGTTCCTGTCGTTATTCACAGTGAAAAAATGATGCAGGCATTTTAATGTAAATGCTTGGGTGTTATGACTGATCATCTGTTATCCTGGAAAAACCACATCGAATTTTTCTGTAAAAAGAATTTATTTTTTCTGATGTCTCAGTTCCTTTGGCACCAGTAAAAAAATTCTGCTTTTTTTTTTTTTTTTTTTTTTTTTTTCATTACTTCTGCGATTATGAGTGTTGCACAGACTTGTAATGCCACATGGTACAAGAGTTTGACCACTATGTTAAAATCTAAATTGCTATACCAAATGAAAATCTGTTCAAAGACTGTAGAACAACCTCTTGAGAAACTTTATGAATCTGCCTACCATAACAACATACTGAGGCTGGCCAACAACATTGTCTTAACCCCAACCATGTTCTGAACAGTGAAAATGTCCTGCTGCCATCAAACTGGAGACACAGGGTTTCACGCTTTAATGAGGTCAGACTGACTCCATTGTGTATCAGTTAATCCTAAAGTTAAATGAAGAACGCAATCTGAGATCGAATATCTGCTGAAGAGCCTTGATATCTGTATTATGTTTTGTCCTCAGTGATTGTAATGTTATGTAAATTTATACATTTTCTGTTTCTTGTCCTAATTTCTTTCTTTGTTATGTGCTGTTACAAATAGGCCTGCTGTTGATGCAAGAACAATTTCAGCCCTGGTTGATAATAAAGTATTATCAAAATCAGTATCAATATCAATACATACACACTTTTCAGTATCTGTTTGTTCATGTACAGTGTCTGTGGTGGTGGCAGTTGAACCGTTAGTAGTGCTGGGTTGTGAGTGTCAGTCAGTGGAAGTAGGAGGTACTGGGTGATGTGGTATTGTGGATTGGATGGCTGATGGCACCAAAGAGCCCCCTGAGCTCTTTGAGGCATGTGGCTGGATAAGTGTGTGTGTGAATACTCGTGAGTCGCCCATGATCCATGATCGCTCTCAGCTTCCCTCTCATCTTTTTCTCTGTCACTGCCTCCACACTGTCCAGTTCCATCCCCAACACTGAGCTGGCCTTCCTCACCAGCTTGTCCAGTTTATTGGCACCACAAGTCTCAATGCCACCTCCCCAGAGCACCACAGCAGAGAGGATGGCACTGGCTGAACACTGAAGCAGCCTAGTGCACAGGACCAGAGTCAGCTGTTCAAGCTACATTAACTACTATCACATGCATTTTTTTTTTTTATTTAAGTAAAATGACCTCTTGCAATGTGAGAGTCATCACTGTCGATGCTCTCTCTACAACACCTTTTACTTTTTTTCATTTCGTGCAATTTGTTAGTTAATGACAGTCTGTTCACATATTATAATTATTGTGGGTGTGCATTTGTATGGTTGACAGACTGTGTACTTTATGTAAGTGCTATGTTATTTGTACTTTTTAACATTGGTACTTGGCACTATAAAGCCTATCGTATCTTGATTTGCGGCCAGCCTGTTTGTCGCTTCCTAGTTATAGCTGTCTTAATTTTAGTATACTTTCTGCCCTCCACTTTAACCCCTTGCTAACAGCTATTAACCTCATCGAAAGCCTCTCTGAAACTGCATTTTCTGCAAATAAATATAACCAAATTTCAGATCAATTGTGCAGGTAAATAAAAACAAGCATAAATCAAACGTTCACTTCCCATCCACTGATTCATACAGGTCTGTCAGTTGACAAACTAACCGGGCCAATCAGTGCTGTTGTAGGCTGGGACAAACATTGCTGACATAATCAAGCTGAGACATGAGAAAATTAATGATGAAGTTATACGTTGTTTTAAATAAATTACAACTAAAATCACTCAAAGCAGGGTAACATTATGCGCTGACAGCATTCCTGAGAGGGCAACATGTTTTTTTGCATTCTGCCAACAGGATTTTGCAAAAGTTTTAGTTATTAACTAACCCCACTAGAAAGGACCCCTGGCCTGTTTGCAGAAATCAGGGGTTCCCAAATGGGGGTCTGCGTACCCCTAGGAATACATTGGAGTACTGCAGCGGGTACAGGAGATTTAAAAAAATATCAGTCATGCATAATTCCTAAAATAATTAGCCTATGCTATAATAGGTTCAATAAAAATGTAAATGTAAGTTTGATAATTCACATTTTTTCTTCAGTTTTCCCTCCAGGTTTCCTGAAGGTGTCAGATGTGTGCTTGTGGTTTCTGCTGCTGTGGTCGTCAAGCGAGGACGTTTGTTCACTATGACCGGGAAGACAAGACAAAAAAAAAAAAAAAAAAAAAAATGGATCAGTGGTTGGTTGGTGGTTAATGGATTAGCAGCGATACAGCTGAAAACAAGGAGGAAGAATAGAAGAAGCAAAAACACAACCAAATTTGCTCAGTATCAGGTGGTTTCACACACTGAGGGAGCTCTGCATATAGGCTTTGTTTTTCTTTTTTTTTTTTTTTGCACTGATTGGGGGAAACTTGGCTGAAAAATATCTGAAAGGGGGTACATTATTGAGAACCACTGATTTAAAGGTTCAAAGCATTGATCTGACAGCCTGCATGACTGTTCAAACCCTGTGTATAAATAGCAAAGCCAAAATCAAAGTTACAAGCATCATTTTGTGAAACGCCGACCTAAATAGCTTTCTGATCTCAGCTCACAAAAGTTCACAAAGCTGTTTTACTCTGGCTTTCTTCCTGTGCCGTATCATATTGTAAGGATGTGTGCGTGTCTGGGTTGACGCTGTGCTTTGACTCTCTCTGCCTTGCTGTGACTGTAATGTCCCCGGGCCATTCATCCATCTCTTACCCTATTAACCTTTCTCTGAACCAGGCACGTTCGACAGCAGTTCTCCGCAACTCTCACACTCGACACTCTCTCTCTCTGTTTTTAAGAGTGTTAAGTTTTTGGGTTAGCTCATCATCAGCATTGCTGTATTTTTCACTTGCAGGATGTGAAAAGTTTCTTGAGTGTCTTGTGTAGTCTTCCTCAGAGTCAAATTAGTTTGTGAAAATCTGTCAGTCTGTCACTAAGAAGTGTCAGCTGCTTAGCGACAGCAGATCCTGAGCTGCAGGGCCTTGTTTGACACACATATACACACATACACACACACACACACACACACACACACACACACACATACACACACATACACACGCACGCACATAACAGACATGTACTTGCATGGACACACTTAAGAACGTGCGTATACTGTACACTTTTTCTTTCACTCTCTTGCTCTCCCACACACACACACACACACACACACACACACACACACACACACACACACACAGCTGTGCCTCCGCCTCCCTTGCCTAAACATCAGCGGGGGTGATCTGTCTTCCCCAGTCTCACCTGAGGGCGAGCTGCAAGCACTGGCAATCTGTTGCCTGTCACTCCCCATCACTTTTCAATCCTCATTCCCCTCCGATACACAAGCCAGAGCCGGCAGTAACAACTCCTAAAGACTTTTAAATCAACTGGAGTCATCTGACTGGAGTTCAACAGCTGCTTGGTAATGAAGGGACCTTCATGTTCACAGGCCTCCCAGCTCCCAATACTCCACTTTTCCTTTTCTCTCATCCTCTCATCCTTTACACACACACACACACACACATATATGTGTGTGTGTGTGTGTGTGTGTAACAGTAACATCAGAGTTCTGATGTTTTTCCTCAGAATATTGAGATTAATGTCAGAATTGGGTTTGTTATTTTCATGTGGCCTAATCCTCCTTGGTAGGTCTTGACTTTGAGCAAAATAAATAAATATAAAAGGAGAAATAACTACAATAGTGTGAGTGTTTGGTTTGGCTTAAACACCATTAAAAGTTATCTTTTTTATTTTCATGGGGCCCTACTCTAAGGTCTTAATACTGGACTGATCGTCTTTTTTCCTTCATTTTTCATTTTTTTTCACATGATTTTAAAATTTTGAATTGTTGTCCTGGTCTTCCAAAGTAGCTAACTAATTAACTAACTAAATAAACTAAATAAATAAATACATAAATTAATTAATTAAATTAAAAGACAAAAAAGAACAGCTTTCTTTTCTTTTCTTTTCTTTTCTTTTCTTTTCTTTTCTTTTCTTTTCTTTTAACCAATGCTACTATAAAACCAAAGTGAACTGGCAGCAAGATGCAAAACTGAATTCTTCTCTTACCTTTGCTTTTGTATCCAGTCAATACTTTCAGAAATCTAGAAAGACAAGATGGTTTGAAAAAATCTGACATCAGCATTTGCAAGATGCCTGCTGAAATGAAGGGAAAATGTTTGAGGATGGGAGCATGTTTATAATCTAACTCCAGCTTAAAGTTGTGTGTCATGTATGATTTTTAAACATACATTAAAAAAATTGCCAATTTTCACACAACACTACACTGCACTACTTCTACCTATCTGTCTATCTGTATGTGTGTGTGTGTGTGTGTGTGTGTGTGTGTGTGTATGTGTATACACACACACACACACACACACACACACACACACACACACAAAATAAGAAAGAAGATGATAAATAAATGAGTTTTGTCTATTCTCTGTAATATGATTCATTTAATCTGATACAATCTGTTAGTAGATTAAAGATGCACATTACCAGGCTGTTTGGCTTTCCTTCTTAATTGATGTTAGAAATGAGTGGGCTACAAATGAAAAAAGAGGAAAAAAAAGAGTCCTCTAAGCTTTTGCTTTCAAATGTAAATTCCTTTGTTTAAATCAATCCCACTTGGCCTCCCCGTCAGCTTCTCACAAACAAATCATGAACACTTACACCTATTTCTCTGTTTGAGAGATCATGTAAAAAGTCAAATTCTACAAATGTTTTTGAATGGTTAGATTTGTCTGTGTGCTGCTTAAGTTAATTAACACATTTTTAGTCTTCATATGTTGTGATTGTTTTAGACCTGCCCTCCTGAAACAAATACGTAACAGTGAAAAATCACATCATTTAAATCACATCAGCTAATTTTCCTTTACCTAACCGTAACTATGATGACCAACCTTTTCTGAACCTTAACCAAGTACTTTTGGTGGCTAATGGAGCTAACAGAGCAAACAAAAGTTGCTAAAATAGTAACTAATAAAAATAGTAATATATAAAAATTATAAAAATAGTAAAAATAAAAAAATAGTAACTAATAGTAACTAATAACTAATAGTAACTACTAATAATAGTAACTAACTTTTAGACAACTCACAACTGTCTGCTGTATAGTTCTGTTTAAACGCTCCACTACTCAGCACCTTAACTGTTTATTTATTATCTATATATTATATCCTAGGTTAATATACATTCATACTGTTTTTCATACTGACTGGAGGGGAAGGGGTGATTCCATAAGGGGCCGAATCAAGTCTGATAGTTCCTGAATCCCAGTACCGGGCTTCGGGTTCTGCCACTTGGTTTCTTGATTTTCATGGTTTCATGCTAACTCTGTGCTATACCATCTGTATATTTCATATTTATTAGCATCTGTATATTTCACATTTCATGTCTCATATTCTTAGGTTAGTCTTTATTGTATATATTTAGTCTTTATTGTCTTTATTGTATATATTTAGTCTTTATTGTATATACTTCTGCATCTATTCTATTCTATTTAATTTTATTTTATGTTTCTATTGATGCTGCTGTGACATAAGAATTTCCCAGTTTTGGGATCAATAAAGTAAATCTATCTATCTATCTATCTATCTATCTATCTATCTATCTATCTATCTATCTATCTATCTATCTATCTATCTATCTAATGGGCTAACATGAGCTAGCATTCATAGTTGCTATGGTAACATGTTTACCATAAGTCTAAATGTTGATATGCAATGAAACTTTGGTTCTGAATGCTGAAATTTCAATGAATTCATTGGTTTGCAGAAACTTAAAATGGCAGCATTTTGCTGGCAACTGAGTTGTGCAGAGTGACTCTGACACCAACATATGTTGTGACAACAGTGTGTATACAATCACTTGTACACACCATGGCTGAACAGATAAAAGCACCACCTATAGAAACTCAAACTAAATGAGTAGAAAGGCATAAGACAGCACTGGTCACATTGTTTGACTGACAGGTTATCTCTAGGAAGTGCAGTGCAAAAACACCACAGCAATGAGCAACTCACACAAAAGATGCCTTTCGTTAAACCACATGACATGCTAATCCCCTTTTCCAGGTCTTATTATCTGATCTCAGCATGGTGGAAAGGGAACTGGGGATTCTTTAAAATGCAACATCAGCCACAGATCAAACTGTGCATGGAGCGCAGTTGTATCATGATTTATTTGTGATGTTTGTGTTCTTCTCTCTCTCTGCGGTGTGTTGTGTGTCTGATAGACGGAGGCTAATTCATCCAGGTGATAAGGCAAGTCATTGGCTCTTTGTCATATGTGACTGTCGCTACTGTGCTTAATATGACCTGGCACATGTCGCCAAGCACGCTGGTCAATATTAGCTCTGCAGCCGCTGACTCAAAAGGACATATTTGTTCACCCTGTAAACCCCACACCCACCCCCCCAACCCCCTGCCTGGAGAAAACAAACACAGACTTACAACACATGCATGTGTGCACCAACACACACACACACACACACACACACACACACACACACACACACACACACACAGAAGGTGCTGATGGCCCTGATAGTAGGTAGGGAACAGTCACTCAGCGAGGCCAATCAGACCTCACAGTAAAACACAGAACCAGCAGATGTTTGATAAAGGAAGTGTGTGTGTGTGTGTGTGTGTGTGTGTGCGCATGGGAGGGGAACCATGCCTAACCTGTCACTGTCTTTCTGGACAGCATTACCAAATATTACCACTAAAGCCTGGCCAACCATAGGTTTTTGAAAACCATGATGACTACGATATAATTCTGATGTTTGTGGACTAAAGCTACCAAAAATGAAGATTCATATCTTTAAATTTGACCAATTTTATGCCAAAAAAATCCCCTGAAGTTTTCAGTTGTTTCCCCCATTTCACCCATTCTTTAGTCAATTCTTAGTAGAAAAGTATGAAAGAGCATTTAGAGCAGTGGTGCCCAACCCAGTCCTCAAGGGCCTCCTTCTTTCTTTCATTGATTTATTTTGGTCAATTCGAAGCAACAGAACAGGTTTATGTTTCAGCTTTGCTCTTTCACACCTGATCCGATTAAGGGTTTCATGCTGATTGGTTGAAACAGATCTACCTGAACAGGCTGTGCATGAAGGTGCATGGGCCTTAATTGGGTCAGCTGTGTGAGACCAAAACCTGCAGGACAGGGGCCCTTGAGGACTGGGTTGGACACCACTGATTTAGCCCATGGGACACCATCTCTCCATTGGAACCCGGGATGATGCTACTGCCAAAAAAACTGTAGGACACCGCGAAAAATTTTAAACAACAGCTAAAACCTAATTATTTAACTTGGCTTTTAATTAATGGCATTTTATTTTATTTAAATTTTTAATTGTATTTCACATATCACATATTTTATTATTCTTAATGGTTTATTTTAATATCCCTTACACACACTTATATCACACACACACACACACACACACACACACATATGTATAGAGTTTAATTATTTGTTTTCACTGTCTGCACCATTTCAATTTGTTTGTTTTTAATTTGTCTGGCTTCTCTTTCTGTGTCTTCATGTTACGCATTTCATTTTTTTTTTTTTTTTATTTTACTGTAAAGCACACTGAGCCACAACCTCTGTTCTGCGTTAAATGTGTAATCAATCAAACTGCATCATCCCCATCATATCAGAGTCGGACAACACTGACTCAACCAACTCAGGAAACCTCAGCAAAGACATGTGAGTCTACTGCTACTTACTATATCCTCACATTCAGAAGGCAGAGGCAGAAAATGATTTTTGTGTTTGTTGTAACATGGCTCATATGTATGATTAACAGTCTAAATCTTAAATGAGAAGTCATTTGGGGGGGCGTACTGTGGGAGTTTCTTCATCTCGTATCTTGTTTGTTTGGTCTCTGCAGCTCTATGAGGGTAGCAAGGTAGCAGCTCACTGGGTTTAGATTGTTTGTCATTTGGCATTTCAACTGGAACTAACAAGCCTATAAAATGGTAACGAGAGGAAGGGGGAGGAGGTGGAGGGCAACCTTAGACAGAGGAAAGAAATGTCTGAGGAAAGGGGAAAGACAGAGAAAAGAAAGGAGAAAAGAGGTGAGAGATGGGTGGGTAGAAAGAGAAACCAAGAGATTGGAAGAGGTTGAATAATTTCATGTGATATTGTTTGTGAGATTTGGTGACACAAATCTGGGCGTTTCATGCTTGCATGGCTCTTGTCTTTACGTATCTCCTGATGATAGGATACCATCATGCTGAAATCAGCAGCAACAGTTTCACTGTCCGTCTTCATGAAAGAAAACACAAAACTAGCAACCATCGAAGTAAACCTGCTAGGGTCAGTGCTGTAGTTAAAGGCCTAAACCAGTGATTTTGCATGTTTAACATAATGTCTACAAAATGTTTCTATTTCATGTCTCTGCTAATCTTTTCCTGAAGCAAGCAGTCCAGTATTTTAACTTTCTTCACTCCAGTATTCCATCACCATAATAAAGTCTGAGGTCACTTGAAGATAGTCACCGGATAAACATTAACTTTGTACAGTGAGCTACCAGTTCTGTGGTTTATTAATAGCAATGGCTTTGTAAAAAAATAAAAATAAAAAAATCAAATTTCAAAAACAAGGAATATGTTTTTTGAAATCTTAAGTGCCCCTGCCTGATTTGTAAAATGTAAAATGTGGGGAAAATGTAGTAAACAGGCCAAACATTCAAAGTCACTGGTATGATCCACCAGCTTCCTCTAAATCCTTGAGCAGGTGCAGTTCAGTTCAAGTCCAGACATGATCATGAATCCTATTCAAGACCAAAACCAACACTTAACATGTCTTTCCTGTTGCTTCAAGAGTTTCTTAGGTAGCAATAGAGATGTCGCTCTATATGGAGGAACTTTGCACTATACTCTTTAACTATTAACTGTTAAATGCACAGACCTTTCATAGGACCATTACATGCTATACACAGATGTAATCTCTAAAAGTGTTTGTTGTGCTGGGGAGACAATAAATGAAGATTGACCAAGCAAAGAAAAATGTACCTTTGAAAAGGCATAAATAAAGCAGTCCAAAGACTGGGCTCAAGACCAAGACCACATACTGTACCCTGGAACTACAGCTATGCTGGGACAAGGTCATTTTAATGTGAAAATTTGCAAAGCCAGGAAAGTGTAACTAATAGAGACAATAACAACAAAGGAACAGCAGAAGAAGGAGGCTGAAAAGGAGCACTGTTTCCTATAAATGTGTTGTCATACAGCTTAACTGCATTCTCAGTTACATTTCAAGGGCAACAGGTTTTTGTAATGGGTTATGCTTGTTTATAACGTATCACAAGAGTGTTTGTAAGCCCTAAGTTTCAAGGCTACGCTGGGATGTAGGTGGTGTGGTGGATGGGTTAAACAGCTGACTTACTCCTAAGCAACCCAAGTGTGAGTCCAGTGCAAAGCGATTCTGGTGTTATTTTGCAAACATTACCATAACCTTGTGTTTTTATTTATTTATTTATTTTTTTGCCTCAACCTAACCTTTCTCTAACCTTCATCAAGATGTTTTTATGGCTAAATCTAACCTTCCCCTAATCTTAACAAAGTGGTTTTTATGCCCAAACCTCATCTTTCCCTAACCTTAGCCAAGTATTTTTGTTTTTTTACCTAAGCCTAACCTTTCCATAACCTTAGCCAAGTGTTTTTTTTTTTTGTTTGTTTGTTTGTTTTTTTTTTACCTAAGCCTAACCTTTCCTAACCTTAACCATGTAGTTTTGGTGGCTAAACCTAACCTTTCCTTAACATTAACTAAGTATTTTTTATGCCTAAGCCTAACCTTTCCCCAACCTTAACCAAGTAATGTTGGTGGCTAAAATATCGGAAATGACTAAAATGTTGCCTAACATGATCTACAGGCTATGTTGATTAGAAATGTATTTGTGAGATATCAGAAACAAACCTAATCTGGGACAGAATACAGTTACCCTAAACATAATTAAGAATGCAGCTTAGTTGTATGTGAAAGTAATTTTTAGGAGACAGGGTTGTTGAAAAGTGAAGGGAAGGTTAGGGGAGTGGGACTGATTCAGGGGAAGAATAAGAAAGGAAAACTGTTGAAGTTGACAGCTTTAGTAGGCTGAAGCTTTACAAGGAATCACAAACCAAGAGATGAGGCAATGTCAATGTTGACACACACACACACACACACACACACACACACAAACTGGAGATACTAAATGGATATACATATAAGCACTGTATCACTGCATGTCCTGTGTAGCCACAGGACATGCCACATATATGTATGTGTGTGTTATCTGTTATCTGTTATCGATAGATACATACAGTATCTCAGTTTTACTCCCTATTACCTTGAGAAGTAGGTTTCAGCTCGGAGACGTGAGCAAGACATGGCCATGGCAAATCAGTCTCTGGCTAACAGAGTAGAATGTCCTGCAGCTCAGCTTCATCAGCTTCAAGCTGTCATATCTGCACTGGTTTCTGTTCTTGTGACCACCCTCCTGGTCTAGGAGCCATACCTGAAATCCCCATCAGCCTGTATAATCACACTACTCATAGGCCCGGTTAGAGAATAGAGGACAGCTGTCTGGGAGATTACCTGACCTCCATGCATTTGTTAGGAAGCATTTACCAAGGAAATGGAAAAAAAAAAGTTTTTGATTGAATTCTGAACTTTGGTGGCTATATGTGTTTGGAACACTGACACTCAGTATGGTGCCTTCTTAAATGGACTTAAATGGACTTAAATGAACTTAAATGGACGCAATCTCAAAAGACAAATTTGCCTCCAGAGAACTGCCTCCTGATCAATGCACTCATTGATCTAGCCACTAAGACAGATAATCATCTTGGTCAATGGCAGAGGGAAAGAGTTTCCAACAGTGTTCAGAGACTGTGAAGAGCTACATCCTCTAATTATGACCGTTTCCCTTGCACCAGATTGTTTTTTTCTGCTTCCTCCACAGAGCCCATGCATTGACAGAACCAGAATGTCTCGTACAGAGTGACACCAGAAGACTCCCACCAACTCCTGCCTGTATTGCAGCCAGTATGGCATCACATTGTCTCCTGCTTGTTAAAAAGCAATGCTCAGCAGTAAACCAGGGGTTCTCTGCTCTTGGCAGTGTTACAGTGGAAAGAGCAACAGATTATAGTAACAGAGTTCAAGTACTGACAAAAGTCTGACTCACTCATCACCGGTTAAACAGTTTCTTCAAATGAACTGCCAACCCCTCTGAAAGTCAGTTCCCTGAACGGTAAACCTTTGACACAGATAAACCTCACCACCAAACCTGTAAGGCCATGACCACACTAAAGTAAATCTGAAAACTGTGTTAGCCTTCCATCCACACTAAGATGGCGTCTTCCACCCATGAAAATTGACCTTTTCAAAACGAACTTTTATTTAACTTGGGAAACCAGAATTTTTTGAAAATGATGATATAGGATGGTCATGTGATCTATCCATGTTCTGCATTGTAGAACAGAGGCTAGATGCAACTTCTGCAATGAGGGACTCCTAAAAGGATTTTCTGGCTTATTGTGGACATGGCCTAAGTATGGTAAACATTGGGAATAGACTGCCTTTAATCTTATAGTTACTTCTCAGGTTCCTATAGTGCTAGGGCTAGTCATGCAAAACTTAAATAGACTGGGTTAACACCACCACCACTGAATGGAGCCCCTACTGTCTCTCACATTATCTTATGTCATGAATCATGAGGAAATGGATCACACTCAAATAAAATGTTTGTAGAGACATGTATTATATCAACTGACTGTTTTTGGATGAGGAGCCTTCATCAGTGTCTGTATTTATGAACTCTGTGTACCCACACCTGAAGACTTTGCTGACTTAGTTGACATACGCCCCAAATATCTGAGATTCAAACCAGTAAACCATCTAAAGTCCAAAAAATATTGTTGCGCCTGAGTCCTTCATGTAAGTGCTTAGTCGCAGGCGTGTAGGTGTCAGGAAAAGGCTCAGATTAGGTAGAAGTGACACCTGCACACTGCATTCATCAGGAAAAAAAAATCCTTGACAGAGGTTTAAGTACAAAAACAGAAATGTATATTTATATCACCATGCTCAAATGAAAAGTGCAAAAAAGTGTTTGGTGAGATTTGAAATGACAAACATTTCAATGATGGGATCATCATCAGTGTCATATCAACCTAAAAAGATGTACCTCTACTTGTAAGAGGGAAATAGGACACACGCAAATACAAATTAGTAGATTGAAGGGGGTGTGTCTCAGTTACAGTGAATGGTCTACCTACCTGGAGCTCCACTAAACAATCAGAATCCCTGTATGGCCCAAACCACAGCCAAAATCACAAGGGTAGTCAATGCAAAAAACATCCCACATACAACACACATCAAACACCATCATGTTAGAAATCTCGATCTACCACCTTGCCTCTCCACAGGCTTTATTACTGGGCTATCAAACTGCCACTAGGAACCAGCCCTCCCAGAGTGAGACTTTATTTGCTCACTGGACCTAAAACTGTGGTGATGAACAAATACATTAATGAACCTCCTGCTGAAGGTAACTTCAGACTCCTCTCCTTTCCTGCCCATGCTGGCTTGTTCATAGAGAAGAAAGACCCACTGACCCTGCATCAACTATTACCTCTAAATGATTCTCTGAATCACTGTAAAGAACTGTTATCCTCTCTGTCATGTCTTTTGAATTGCTAAAGGAAACCACCATCTTCCTACCACCTGGTTCAGATCCAACAGGTAGACAAGCAGAAGACTGACTTCAAATATTCAAATGAGCACTGCAAAAATCTAGTGATGCCTTTACTAATTCTCCGATACTCTTCTGTACTCTTGTAAACATTGTTTTGAGGGATATGGTCAACCACTTTGTGTCTGTTTACTTTAATGATATCTTGATATTCAACCAATCTAAGAAGGGAAGATGGATGTCCTATCCAGCAAATATTTTAGCATCACCTGGAGAATCACCTGTATTGAAAGCAGAAGGATGTGAATTTCATCAATCCTCTGTTTCCTTCCAAGGCTTCATCATAACTGCAGCAAAAGTGGAGATGGAGACTATGGGACAGTGAAAGTTGTCCTAGACTGGCCTGAATACCACACCAAAAACGAATTTGAAGATTCTTTGGGTTTGGCAATTTCGTGGTAGAGGTGGATGCTTCAGATTTCGAGTGTGATGATCCCCAAAAGACAAACTTCATCCATATTTTTTTCCCCTCTTACTGACTTTTCTCCCACAGAGATGAATGACAATATCAGGACCAGAGTGCTGCTGGCAGTAAGAATAGGATTGAAGGAGTTGAAGCAATGGCTCCAAGAAACTGGAATACATAAAGGCTGCCAAATGTCTTCTAAGGCTAGATGGGCCTTGTTTTTCTCCAGGTCCAATTTCACCCTGTCCAATCTACCAGAGTCCATGAATACTAAGCCTGATACCCTCTCTCACCAGATTCTCAGGTCAGAATCTTCAAGCGAATCTAGAGCCATCCTCCTATCCCACTGTCTAATTGCTGCTGCTTTGTTGGATGTCTCTCTGATCCTTGGAAACACCAGACAGACCATTAATGGTTGGCTGTACCCAACTATTGTGTGGGACGTTGAGTATAACTTTCTGCTTAAGATCTTTCTCTACAAGCTGGCACCTACGTTTGTTCATCCATTCCCTATTACCAGTTATTAATCTGCTGTTGTCACATCTCTCATGTCAGACCTGTTCTATTCAAGTCCACCGGTCACTCATTCCAAATCTGCTCTTCCACCCAGACTCATTAATGGTTCCAAAGTATAAAACGTCACCTCTTAACCACCTCTTAAAGGGATGGTAAACTAAAATGTGCAGTTTTTAATTTTTCACTAAAATGTTTTTTTTTTTTATTGTCGTTGTGGGGTGTCAAAATAATCATGAACCCGTACTTTCTATGCAGAGAGAAGCCTATCAGTTGAGTTCTCCTAACTTAAACCATTGGTTTTGCCGTGGAAAGATTAAAAAGTTACTTTCACACCTAAGAGTGGAGCGAACCAATTAGAACACTACCCCAGTTTTTAATCCTCCCGCCCCAGCTGGATTAAACCCTCAACTGTACCTGTTTTCCTGTGCTAGAAAGTGCTAGCTTCAACAAATTAATGTAATAAACTCTGCAAGAAACGCTTTGCTCTCCTTGACTGGGCCAGTTATCTCTCTCTGTCTTTCTCCTGTGTGTGTCTTCTGTGTTCTATGTTGTCTGTTTTGTTTGTGTTTTATGTGTGTGTTCTGTCCCACCTATGATGTTTCCCTCTTCACATGCCCACCTTGCCAATTATGTGCCCACCTCAGCTGTCCACCTGCTGATCACCTGTCTGCCTGCGTCCTGCCTTCCCAGCTGTATTTTGTCTCATCATTAGTGTTCTCAAAGCACACATCAGTTAAGTTCCTTTTGTTTTCTCTCAGATCTTCTCTGTTTATATAGACAGAGAAGATCTAAAAATGTAATTTATGGCTTGCTGATGTTCTACTGAACTCTGGCTGATGTTTTACATTTTTTTTTTTTTTTTTTTTTGGCATTTCTGCTTTATTTGACAGTCACAGTAGAGAGAGACAGGGAAGGCAGGGGAGAGAGGGGAGATGACATACAGAAAAAGGCCTGAGGTCAGATTCGAACCCAGAACGCTGAGATCAAGACTCAGCCTTACCTGGTGAGCTCCGGGGCGCCCTGTTGATGTTTAACTTAAATATCAATTTACATGTTGAAAATGTAAAAGGGATGATCCAAAGACAGTGTTACCTTAAAATCTGTCCACCATATTACACCATTTTGTCTTTTGGTGAACCATTTTTTCTTAGTTCTAAAATATTTTAAATTAATTAATTAATTAAATTTTAATTTAATTTGAAAAAATCAAAAACATAAAGTAAATATCAACTAAGGGAATATTTTTTTAAAAAAATCAATGCAGTTTACATCTACCCATTAAGCTGTCATACAGGCTATTACAAGCCTGCATGCATGTACTACATATATGTATTTCCATACATGCGAAACCAATCTACATACTTTAACCAGTGCACGATTCCAGATACTTGTCCTTCATCTATCTTAAATCACTGCAAAGAGGCACTGGCCTACACCAGGCTGCAAATGACACACTCAGTCAGTAATTAGCTCATCAGCATAGTGGTTCATCTATTTGATGTCTAATATATGGAAAAACCACTACATTACCCAAACCTGTTGGTGAGGCCAGACAATGTAATTGGAGTTTGTCCAGATTTACACGCTAAGTTTTGTAGCTACAATGAACATCTTTCATGCTGTTAGCAAATGTTGGCAATATCGTTTTGTTCTTGCAACGTACAGCAACAGTCTGTTAGAACAAGTTACGTAGTCACTAAATTGACCAAATAGGCTAGTAACATTTACTGCATCATGAATTAACTTGCTAGTTATTTTTCATGCTCATTTGTTTGTAAGAACAGACAATTAAAACGTTGCCTGTGCAAAGTGTTTACCTTTGAGGCTTTGGTTCTAATATGCTATATCTATCTTTGAGATCGGCTAACACCTCATTCAACTGATAAAAAGTTTGAGGTTCGATTTCTGACTAGTAATTAATTTATTCAAATGCTGATTGCAGAATACATCAAGTAGCCCACTTGATGTAGAGGTATGCAAAACACTGATCTAAAGCTCCCCCGCAAAGGTATTTTATTGTATCTTGTTCATCCACTTTTAGGGTGAAAAGTATGTGCATTTTGCCCACAAAAACATGTTATACACCTAGAACATAAAGTATTATGGGACAAACCAACAATGGCTGCTCAAGTTTAGTTTGTGGTTTTGGAGGAGAAGCTAAGGTTAGAGATGAGACAGTTTACCCAGTAATGTGTTACAGTAAAATGCAGTTGGAAACAAATGTAAGTCAGGCTTCTCACTTTCACCTATTACCAAGAATGTAGCTTAGTTGAGCTGTAAAAACTAAACTTCATATCATTAAACTCAAACTCAGTTATTCATTAACAATTTGAGTTAATTAATTAATGTGGTTATTTTAAGAATTTAAGGTCGGGGGAAGTCCAGCTCAATGGCAGGAGGCTAACAGTTAGCATTTGGAGCATCCAGCCAGTATCCAGCACTCAGTAACAATGAGAGCAAGATAGCACCACTTCTGTCCTACACAACAGCTAGGGGGTGAAATAATATCACGTTTTTCAAAATAGGAGAACTATCCCTTTAATGAAAAACATTTTTTTTTAACAGGTAATTCTGTTTTGTGGCTTTGTTGTTGTATATTAGAACTTTATTAACTAACGGCCAGCTCTCCAACAGACCTCCATGATGGGGCCAGATGTTGTCATGAAGAGATTTATGATGCAATTGTGATGTCACAGCAGCTGTTGTCTATTGCAATGCTTGTTGTCTGTTGTGATGTCGCAGCACTCTTCTGGTCCCCTGTTCTGGTGCCCCCATATGTCCCTCTCTCTCTCGAGAGAAGGCTTTCCACTGATTAGCTGAACAGCTTGTTGCCTAACAGGCCATGAGGTTGAACGACCTGTGGGGTGAACAGAGACGCATGTAATTAGGTTGATGGGACGAGGTTGTAACACTTGTGCGTGTGAGTGTGTGTGGTGATGTGCATGTCATCATTAAAATGGACTCACTGATTACTGTTTGCAATTTGTAACTAGGGGCTGAAAAAAGCTGTTAACACATCAACAAAAGCATCTTGCCCACTATTGTCTCCCCCCACTCTCTCTTTTGTCTTACATCTATAGAGCTGGCTGATCTAATGCTTATGATTTGGTGGGGAACAAACCCAGACAGTTTGGTCAAACCACAAATTCCATTATCTTGTTTCTCCTGTGTCAGTGAAACTAATCTGTAACACCCAGGCACCCAGGCATTAGCATTATGCAGATGCTCACCCATAAACTGTCTGCTATCCCAGTTGCTCCCATTACCAATTACAAGAAATTTTCAGCAGACATGGTGGTGCTCCGATCACAGCCTGTGTGTGTTTCATTAGCATGTGCGCACCATCATTTGTGAGCATGTGGTGTGTGTATGTGCTTGCGATGTTTTGCTGTGTTACTATTATTTATGGGTGGCCAGTCATAAAAATCTCCTCCAGCCCCCCTCTCTCCTCCATTTACACAATCATCCAGTCCAGCGGTGCACCTAACGGGCCAGACCACAGCGCCCTGGATAAGGACTGCCACTACCACAGTGCCCCCCTCCCCACTTCCTCTGCACCAAATATAGGCGGTGTCTGCAATTCCAGGAGAGAAAAGCATGGACAGCAATAAAATATATGGTTTGAGCTCTGAAATGCAGATTATATGTTGTGGATACAAACTGAAGGTAAATGTATCCACCCATCCAACCCCATCCTGACCTCAACACCCTTACTCTCTTCTACCCAATCCTTTTCTGGTGGGGAAACAATTCTCTCACATTTCATGCACATTAGTTGCACTTTAAAAGACTATACCAGGGATTTTGCATATTTAGCTTAATATCTACGAAATGTATATGCATCACTTTTCTGCTAATTTTCTCCTAAAGCAAGCAGTCATATTTTAGAACTTAAATATAATTTTTCCTACCTTTTATCCAGCCACTGGTTTCCATTCATTCCACAATGATATGAATATGAACTTTCAGACATTAGATTTTAACCTTTCTTCACAAAAGTATTCCATCATGCTTATAAAGTCATCCATAGTTTTTGCTAAAAGCAAGATTTCTAAATTTGAAAATAAAAAAATTTGATTATATGTTGTGCAATATTTATTACTCGCATGTGTAATAAATATTGCATTTGTTGCAATGTAATTCAAACATTCAAAATCACTGTTATGGTCCTTTAAGACAATGTGCTCATTTTGCAAAATATCCTGAGACTATGAAAGAAAGCATACAAGGAAGGAGGAGATGCCATAAAGTGATCATGTTCACCCTTTTGATTCAACGGTTTCAGAGAAGAGAGGCTCATCTCTTGGTTGCCTCTCAGTTTATTAAACAACACAGCAGTTGTGAAAAGCTATCGATTCTCTTTCTGATTCTGAGGCACACTGTCATATCTTGCTAGCATCAACGGTGGAGATTGAATTTTACATTTAAGAAGGAGCACATCCAGACACAAGCTGTCTACTAATGCCATTACCAGAGCTGTTTTAGTGCAGGCGACAAGAAATTAAATGATATGCCTGCATGAATATCTACAGGACACTACAGAACTAATCATTTCACTGGTAGCAGACTAACATCCCACAGTTGTGTTACTAAAAAAGATAAGAAATTAGCTGTCATTTTAGTAGAAGTTTTATTTGGAGCCACAAATACTGATAAACAAATTTGTTTGCTAGTCTTTACTTTAAAAAATGTAGACATGTTCAGGTCATGGAAACTCATTTCTTCCCCCAAAATCTTGCCTGTAATCAGAGTAGACTTTTGTGGGTAAAAAATAATAAAAAATTTACAATGGTTCTTTAAAACTGTGTGGTTCCATGAAGAGCCATCAGTGACTAAAGAACCACTTTATTTAGCAGATGGTTCCTTACTTGAATAAAACTTGAAAGGGGTTTTTGTGAAACCAGATGGCTCTACCGCGAACTAATTTGAAAAAAAAAAAAAAAAACTTTATTCAACTTTTTTTTTGTTACATTTTTTTTTTTTTTTTTTTTTTAATTTGATGGGTCTTTGAAGCACCTTTGGGAATTCCTTGAAGAACCATCTAAAGAACTGGTCACTTAACAAACCATGTCTCAAAGGTTCTTTGTTCTTCACTCTCAAGAGCCATTTCTGATTCCATAAAGAACCTTTCAGACCAGTTATTTAAAGAACCATTTCTTAAACGGATCATCAAAGACCCATACATCACCCACCCACCCATCAAAGACTTTGTTTATTTATTTATTTTAAGAAATGACTGTTGCTGGGTCTGCCAATAACTAGGGTCTTTGAGGGACCACTGAACCGTTTAAAGAAATGGTCCCCTATAAGACCCATTGTTTGAAAGGTTCTTTGTGGAGTCAGAAATGGTTCTTCTATAGCATCACTCTTGAAGAACCAGTCAAGTTATATTTGGTACTTTTATTTTTCTTTGTGTATATATGAGTTGGTATAGAAATGCAAAACTGTCCATACTGCAGGTCAGGGGATCTAAACCTCTGATTATAACAGTCAGTGCTTTATAATCATGGTTTCATCATCCAATATCAAAAATGGAACCTAGTGGTCTCAAGACCCCACTTTGGAATTTACTGTTTTAGAGAGCTGAAATAACTGCCAGCTCAATGCAGGGAAACAAGGCTGTAATTAATAATATTCCATCTCTCTCTCTCTGTCTCTCTCTCCCTCCCTCCCTCTCTCTCTCTCTCTCTCTCTCTCTCTCTCTCTCTCTCTCTATATATATATATATATATAATCCCAGATTTGTTTCCTTTTCTTCCTCTACCCATTCTTGTCTGGAACAGAGCTTTGGGACATTGCTGAAGTTATTAGTTCTCTGTGTCCTGTAGAGATTAAAACAGGCATATCATTTCATTTCTTACAGTAATTTATGATATTTGAACTTCAATAATATTCTCATAACATTTTATACAGACCTCTGTGGCACTCAAGGGTTTAGAGTGATTTTATCTTACTTTAAGGTAGACTGTTTTTAAATCTCTTATTGTATCACTGCAATATTCCTCTAACAGTCATATGGTATTCCAAGGGACTTACCCTGGAGTCCGTGGCATTCTATGACCTTATTACAATTTATTGTATATATTTTTTCTTTATCACTATAATATTCCTATAGCATTCTTGTGGTTATATGGAATATATGAGTTAAAATTTCAAGTTTATACAGTCTCAAAGGGATTTAGAGGCCGTGGATTTGTACGTTACTTTCTTTATCACCAATGGTAACCTATGATAATACTCCTGAAATATTCTTATATGCATTCACAATGAAGTCATATTTCATGGACTTTATTGTATCTACCGTGAGATCAAAGATGATAAATGTTTAGTGCGTTTTTTAGACACTTTGTCTAATCTTGTTATTCTTTATGATATTTCCCACATACTATACTATAATATTCCTAAAATATATGTAATCTCATTGTTTTGCTGTGATATATCGACATAAAAATGATCATAGGATGTGTTATTCCCTAGGAGAAAGCATGTGTGCTTGGCGGAAAGCCCTTAACACGGTGAACGGATGAAGAGGATGATGATGGTGGTGATGATGATGATGATGATGATGGTGGTGATGATGATGAGAAGGAGGAGGAGGGATATCACCGGTTAATAACCCCAGCCTCTTCTGTCTGTCAGCATCATGGTCGCAGCATGAACGGGACCCCCTCGGCAACCGGGTGAGAACCGCGTCGTGGGCGTAGTGATGATCTGATGAGTGTTCAAGGGCAGAGGCAGCAAGCCCCGCTGATCTTCACTCCAACACTTGATTTATTTCTCCAGGCTGCCTTGTAGCACACACAACAGAAAAAGCACAAGGTTGCCTCTCCGTTGCCGACGCGCACTTTTTTGCTCCCCGGAGCCGACAGATTTCCTCCGAGGCTTTTCCCTTCCATCTGGGGGATTTTGAAACTTGAGCGACTTCAGCCGTCGCAGCGCAACTAGAACAAAAGGCGGACGGACGGACGGACAGGTCGGCGCGGTGAATGTAGCGGCGGGCTGGCTGTCTGCGGGGCGCGCAGCGGTGCTTGGATCAGCCGAGAACGCACCAAGTCCCGTCCCGGATCCCCCGTCTTCCCCCTGTCCCGGTGTTCTGGAGCCCCGGCGCAAGCACAGGAAACATGTTTTTCCTCGGGATTGTGCTCATTCTCTTCTTCTCAGGTAGGCTTACAGACGGAAAAACTATTAGACTATTAGAATACAAAGGGGGAAATATTCTCCCTGGTTGAGGCTTGATCTTTCCTGACAATACTTGACACAACATATTATTTTCTTTGTTAAGACGGCTCGTCGCGGAACAGATTGGATCTTTGACTCACAAGTTAGAGGGAAATTGTGGAGATGGAGGCTCCAGAAAGGGAGCACTCATTCCTTAATTTGTAGCCACGGCTTTTGCCCCCCCACCCCCCAAAGTAAAGCGGGGAAAAATCTGTCAGTTATTATCCATTTACTCCGAGGTTCAGTTTTATTTAGCAAGGAATAACATTCTTGGAGCACTAAGGGCCATTTTTGGAACCTGCTCGGTGAATTTCACGCTCTTTGGAGCCACAAGAATGTAATGATTTTTCTCTGCCTCCAAACTTTTAAGCAGAGTCAAAAAATATTTCACATCGCTCTCACTGACCAAATAAATCCTCCAGTCTGACCCCCCTACGCGCCCCCACCCCCTCCCTCAATATTTAAGTTTTGGCTGTGGTCTCAGTTCAAGCCAGGCAATAAATCTCTGAATATTTTTCATCCGAAATGCCACTAGGCTACGCCCTTCCAGCTCCAAGCCCTAGGATTTCAACTTTGAAATGATAACTGGACCATACTGTGTGAAGCACACTGTGTGGAAACCTGCCTAAAAGTCAGCCTTGTTCTCAGCAAAACGACAGTAGCTGCTTTTCCCCACTGACATTTACTTCTATTCAATGCATTTTCAGCAGTTTGTCTGGGTCCCAGCACTCAGTTATGGAGTTTTCTACATAGATATTCAAAGATTTTTTTTTTTTTTTTCCACATAAATGGAACTTGTAAATCAGAAGGGGTTCTTACAAAGTTATTCAGATGTTGCTGATTAGTGCTGATCAATATTATAACAATATGAAACTAGATGTCCTTTGGGATTTTTGGATATTGTAATAACATGATAAGGCATAAGTGTTGTCTTTTCCTGCTTTTAAAGGCTCCATCACAGAACATGGGTGTAATTTTCTGAACTCATTAAGCTGTTCTATTATTTGCTTCTACCTGCTTGGTCATCATATCCACACTAATAATGATTGGTTAAATCTCATTGTGAATACACCAGTAGTCATCACAGTACTGATATTGAGGTATGCGGTCTGAGATACTGTGAGGGCACTGCACAGGGGCTATGTAGACAGGAGTGGTGTGGCTCAGGAGGTAGAGCAGGCATCTGGTTATCAAAGGGTTCCTGGTTTAATCCCAGGCTCTTCCAGAGAGCGTGTTGAAGTGTCCTTCAACAGCAGCCTCTACCATCAGTGTGTTAGTGTGTATGAGTAGGTGAATATCAGGCAGACATTGTAAAACGCATTGAGAGGTTGGTAAACTAGGAAAGTGCTAAAAAAATGCCGTTCATATACCATGTGGAACCATTTGAGCATGGCGAGATAGAGACTCTTAGTAAAGAGTGCTTTTCTTTACTGTAACATGAGGTTTTAACCAGCACAGGACCATTGAAATTGCCGACTCACACAAGTATTTGGGTTCGGTACCGAGGTGGGGTGCACATACTGAAGTAATTGTCAAATGTGGCCAGCAGAGTGGATGAATTCTTTTTCTCTTAGTACAGTGATCTTGAGTGTATTTTATTGAAAGGCTTTTCAACATTTTCTTAATCTGCTAGTTCCACAACTTGTCGCTGAAAGATAGAAACAGCTTCAATAATATTGTAAAAAATCTGCGCTCAGGTGATTTGAGCTAACAGAGAGACCTGGGTTCTTTTGTGATCAACAAATATGAAGGGAAAACTCAAAGCATTCCGGAGCACATGTTGGCATGAGAATTTTCCCTGATGTGATCAGGGCAACGGGACGCTCCACCTGTTTTTAAGAGCAATTGCTAGTCCTTTATCCCCTCTATGTCAGCTTTTAATGTATGTGCATTATATTTCTTGCTATTTATAGCAGTTTATTACAGAGGTCACATATGGCAGCTCTCCTTTGAATGTATGTGTACATGTATTGTTTTGTGTTGCTGCGGGCTGTCATATTCAACCACCCATTCGGTGATTAATAAAATTCTCTTGAATCCAAAGAATTCTTTAGAGCTGTGGTTTTCAAAGTGGGGTGTGAGGACCCTCAGGGGTCCTTGAAGGACATCAAGGGCATCCTTAGTGACATGAGGAATAATTCAGATGTCTAAATTGGCCAACAGCTTGTATTTGATTTCAATTAATGTGGACATATATATGCATATTCTGACTTCATTCTATATTTTGAATAAGCGCATGTCTCAGAAAGATCACAGAAAAGGCTGTAATGTGGTTAAATGCACGTAAACACTGTTGTACCACATCTCCAAATCTGGTGTTACAATACCTCTGTGGAGCATTCATGTCAAGTTATATGGGTCTATAAGCTCATGCCTTATTGCCTTTTGCAGTGATTTTCAAAGTGGGTCTGAGGACCACTAAGGGTCCCAGAAGGGTTTCCAGGGGGTCCTCAGTGTCTTATTGCAGCCAAGAAATCTGACACCGATCCAACATCACTTTCTAAAATATTCCAGTACAGTTATTTTTAAGACTTTTTGCTATTTTTAGGCAATTTTTGCACTTTTCCCTGCATTTTTGGGTAATGTTCCAGTGATTTACATTTTTTTTTTTTTGCAAATTTATTAATCACATTTTCCATGATGTGTTTGAAAGAAATTAAGCGAATTTTCTCAGGTTTCAAAGGGTTAATTTCATTGTAATTTAATTCAGCAAAAATTGTTACAATACAAGAAAGCATGTGAGTGATTATTTTTTTTAACATTACGCTTTAATCTCACCACTATGAATCTATTTTGTCAGTGTTCAACATCGGAACAATTTAATAACTAACACAAACCAAAACATCTTTTCACATAGGGTTCATAGAGCAAAATCACTGCAAGGTTTACATGCACTTTGAAATGGGAGGCCACACCACTTTGTTTACTAATGTTACAGATGAAGCTGAGGAAGGATGACGCTGCCCGGGTTCATGCCAAGACTAATAACCCACAGAATTAATGGAGCACTTTTAAACACCTGTCTTGAATCTAGTGTTCTGATGTCAAATGTACACAGAAACACTTACAGTGGAACAAAATGTTCATGTTTTGGGATATAATAGGGTAAACGAGTTGTCCTTGAACTCTTGTCGAGTGATGTTCATCGTTCTATACCACAGTGCTTTACAATCTTATTGTCTTGCAGCCCCTTACAAACAAACCGATCCTTACTTGACACCACTGTCACAGGCTGCACACGTAGAGTAATATGTATGTATTTAATAATATGTATTATTATTATTATTATTTTGCTTAGGTCTTAATCACCTTTTCTCATGGAAATTGAATCAGGTCAACTGGACTTAGTTATATAGTTTTATATATATTTATATACATAGTTTTTCTAGACAATCAACTCATTGGACCTAGTTATATGAGTTTCCATGAGATGCCTATGACCTGGATGAGTGAGAATATGCACAGACATCTTAATCACCTTGCAATCTCTAAAAATAGACTTGGAGAACCTCTGCTTCACCACATCCCAACAATGTGGGGTGTCCTCCCCTTTGAAACTGCATAATCTGCCTTTAATGAAAGTCAACTGGGGGGTCCACACCATGAAATAGTATGAAACCCCCTGCCTTAGAGCACTGCGAGGGGGTCTGACCAGACACAAGCCAAAAGAACCATTTCAAGTGGTGTTTTTTTTTTGTTGTGAGGGACCTGAGTCAGGGCAGTGTCATCAAACAGCTGAGGAGCTAAACAGGCGAGCTGAATTGCAGGTTGACCTCCGTGTGGATTGCAGTGTTTATTTATTGGCTGTGTTAATGATTGTCCATGTTGTAGTGATACTATAATGTTGAGTGACAGTCTCATATATCTGCCTGTCTCCCTTCCTCAGGTTTACTCAGCAGTTCACCCCCCCCCCCACACACACACACACTCCCAACAGGCTTGCAGGTTGTGTCTGATTTTCCTTTTTTCAATCTCAATCTAAATTCCCCTCGGATTCGGCAGCACGTCAGAATAAATTGTTCAAGTCGTTCAATGAGGAAGTGCAGTCAACCGACGCCGGTGTGCAAACACATTTGGAGCTGCGGTGGTTGACGCCTTATCGGTGCACAGACAGGTGTGTGTGTGTGTGTGGTGTGTGTGGGGGTGGCATGACAGGGCTCATTTTGTGTAGACAGTGTATTTTTTGAAGACCGATAACAAAGCTGATACTGATAATCTGCATTTGAAGCTGCCAATACCTAATATTTTGTTTGATGCGGGTCAGTATCTTTAAATTTTCATTTCTTTTCCATTCATGCAAGTAACAACAACAACAATAATAATAATGATAATAATATTTTTTTAAAAAAAATAAATAAATAAAAAAAAATAAAAAGCCACTGATATTATGTGTTTTTTTCATGGCAAAAAAATTGCATGTATTCAGTGTTTCCACCAGACTGTATTCTCTTCAGAGTGTAAAAGCTCCTGAAATCAGAATAATAAGATAAGATGATGATGAAGAAGAAAAAGAAGAAAAAGAAGAAATAGACTGGATCATATCCCAATTTTAATTAGAATGACAATATATACAATATTAATACCATATCTTGGTCTAACCCAAGATATTACCAAACACACCACGTTGACACAGGCCTATCAGCCACGTATGTCAACACACACCCACACACGCACACACACATGCACCTATTATTGGCGCAGCAGGGGTGCAAGGTTTGAACAAGATGAGTTTAGTCTGGCTGCATGTTTGTGTGGACACACACACACACACACACACACGCACACACACACACACACACTGAAGGAGAGACGGAGAGATGTATTCTGATTTTCTGATGACGTCTGTGACCAGCAATGAAGCCAAACGAATGAGAGCAATAAACAGATGTGATGATAAGTGTAAATATTGTTTAAAAAATGATCATGAATCAAGAGAGAGAGAAAGAGAGGAGGTGGGGTTATGGTGTGTGTGTGTGTGTGTGTGTGTGTGTGTGTGTGTGTGTGTGTGTGTGTGTGTGTGCGCGCGTGTTTGAGGTGAATACACTTGTTGAAAGAAATGATGAGATCCATCTTCTCAGTTCCATCACACTTTGCGGGAAACGAAGAACTTATCTGCCTCTTCTTACATCTGAACTGGATTTGAAGGTGTGTGTGTGCGTGCGTGTGTGCGTGTGTTTATGTGTGTGTGTGTGTGTGTGTGTGTGTGAGTGAGAGAGTATTCTTCTCAAAGGGAATGATGTATCCAAGGGGGTAGTTTGGAGGTCTTCTGTGTGTTTTGTTGATAACTGGGATTTGGAACTCCAACACAGGAGCAGCAGATGGTGTGTTGGCTTCTGCCTTCTTGGCTGTGCTTGTGTGAATGCATGTGTGTATATATGTGTGTGTGTGTGTGTGTGTGTGTGTGTGTGTGTGTGTGTGTGTCAAGCGCACAAGCAATTCATGCTCGAATGAGTGCTGTGCGTGTCAGTGTGTCCTTACCCAAACTCGGTCTCTCTGACACACTGCAGTCGTCCCCCAAGGTACTCCTGCTCTTTGTGGTCAGTTCCTCTGCTGATCCCAGGTCAGTATTGCCTAACCTCAGGCCCATCTGCTATCATGGTGACAGATGTGTCAGAAACTGGCTCTGGATCTGCAGCCGGACCGGCAATTCTGTGCTCTGGTCCCTGCAGACAGGCCTCCTCACGGGCAGAAGAACATTTGCCAAGCGTTGAGTTTGGTTTGGGTTGGGGACTCCAATCTGAAATGATTTTTTTTAAAAGGCTTTGTGTCACACCAGTTTTTCCCCTCTGTTCTGTTTTTCTAACTGTGGTGGTAGGAAGTGCAGAGCCGTACCATGTTGTGAGGTTCAGTGGAAGAAATCCACTAGTAAAAAAAACAAAACAAAAAGAAAACAAAAAGAAAACAAAAGAAAAGAAAAAAGAAATCACTTCAAAACAAGCATTATCAGGTCAGAAAATATATCCCAGACTCAAAATACTTTGATGATGGAGTCGACTTCACTGTTACATGAAAATAAATATAACTAAAAGGCAACTTACAGTGAATGTAAAATGACATTTGATGTGTTGCTGGGCACAAAATTTCTGTTTGACTTCTTATACGAATCTTTTTTTTTTTTTTTTCAAAGCTTTTCCCCCTTTTTACACTTTACATCATTCATCATCTTGTCTCGAAGCAGACTTTAGACTTGAACCAACGTGTCCCGGTACCCATTTTTTGAGGAAACTAAATGTCCCTTATTTTCTTATTTTCTTATTTAAAATGGGAAGTAGATCTGGCAGGAAACTTGCACACTGTATCCATACGCCAGGAAGAAACAACCTGGTAGAGTGCTTTCACAAAAAAATTAGAATTAAATAAAAAGAAAAATGGGTACTGGGAATTGTTGTTTTTATTATATTGGCATAGTCCACCTTGTTGACATTTGCATGTGTGCAAAATTGTTATTTTGGCAGCTGAAATCCAGTATTGTGGATTAGCGGAGTAGCACAAAGCAACTAATGAGGACATTTCCCCACCACTCTTTAGTTCCTCACTTTCTAGCCCTCCTACACAGAGACCCCACAACACGGCTGTAATGTAAACCTGTCGTTATGTCGCCTTTGTTTCTGTCACACTGAACCAAACAATGCTGGCACAATGCTGCCGCGGTGTGTGAGATTTAGATAGCAGAGGCATGACCATATGGCGTGACATGTAGCACCATAGCGTTGACGTGTATGACGTATAACGCATGCATCAGGCAGCGACATTTGCTTCGTAAACAATGGTGGGTGAACGTGAATGTTCAGGTGCTTTTGCTAGCCGTGCACATTTATAGCACTCCTCCAACGTAAACCAAATAGCAGCTAGTTGCTGCTAGTTGCTTTTAAACCCCCCAGTGTTGGGTCGCACATATAGCACATCATCAAACAACACATGCTGCAGATCTGGATTTGGCTCAGTGACTCCCTCCACTGCTGGCTTAACGCAGAATTGAACTCATTCCATTAACACAAGACGGCAAGGCACAATAACAGTGTAACCTTTTCCCACCTTGAACACTGTTCAGCCAACACCAGCACAAGGAGGACAACCCTCCACCCCCGCCACACACACACACACACACACAAGCCCATCAGGACCTGACAGGTCTGACCAGGTGTGGAAATTCTGTTCAGACTGGGGTCGGGTTCAGTCAGTCAGCTCCTTTACAACAGAGCGATGGAGGACAAGCTAAATGTGTGGCTCGGGGTCGCTTTGGACACAAAAAAGAATGCCTGTCAGGTGCTGGTCAGGCTCGGTTATTATGCTTCTGTCTCGGGTCAAGTTGAGACAAAAATATGATCCACATTCTGACACACACACACACACACACACACACACACACTGACAATAACGGCACACCCAAATGTCGTTGTGCAACTTGTACAGTGACAATAAAGGCTATTTGATTTGATATGACACATACAGAGAGGGACTGTGTGATCACATCCCCCTCCCCCCACACAGTGCCGGCTCTACCTATGTTGGCGCTCCAGACAAAATTACTCCCTTGTGCCCTTCCATGCCTCCACACACACACACACACACACACACACACACACACACACACATATATACATAAGTGGTGCTTGTGCCTATGTACATGGTCCTTGCACAAGGCTGTGCTCTTCCTGAAGATGTTCTTTTATGTTGTATTATGTTATTCTGATGATTGTTTGATCATTCAAGACTGATTTGCGTGACACTAAAATGTTAGTCTGTCCTGATCCTATCTTATCTCATGTGGACTGAAAGTTCAGTTTTGCTTTACAATTCTAGATCTTGATAGCTAATAATTAACTAACAATCGGCTTAAGTGTCCCTGTGGTGTTTTAGTGACTGAAGTGTTTACCATGCTGCACTTGTATCTGTACAATTGCTCATGCTATGAAATCTGCCAGGAAGAGGTATCATACTTTTAAAGGAGTAGTAAGTAAAACTTTTACTATTCCATAGCATAAAATGACCATATATATGACTATATATAATATATCTTTCTACATGTTTGGAAGGTTGATATGGCTGTTCATCAATACCAGTGAGTCAGTGACTGGCCAGGTGCTGAGGTAAAAACTTAGCTTTGGTTTCTACTCGCTTCACTGCAAACTGGGCCGTCACTGGTTGTTGGTGCTGTGTGATCTGTGCAGATGTTTGAAGGACAAATCATTTCATCTGTGATGTCTTCACACCGACCACCGACTTTTTGCAGACTAAACCATCAATTAGGATTAATGGAATAAAAACATCTGGTGGAAATTGGACCTCTAAAGCTGTAGTGCAGTCATGGTAAAACCATGACAGAGGGCTGCGGCCAACCTGTGAAACACTTTAACCCAGCCCATGGACAATCACAATCAACTTTAATGACCAAGTGTGCTGACGCAGACAAGTAATATGACTCTGGTTTGCTTTAGCCTCTAGTACATACATCACAAAAAATAAAACAAATAAAAATAAAAATAAATGAAGCAAATGGGAATAATAAAAACAGAATAATGAAAGGAGGAATGCATGTACAACAAGGTATTTCACAACTATACAGAAGTGTTATGCCTGAATAATTTATGACCAGTGTACAGCAGTTGTATCTGATTCCAACTCTGAGATCATAATTTATAATAGAATCCAATCACACTGCTGAGTACTGTACATTCATAGGAAAACAAATGGTTTGGTTCATTGTGCAAAGGTGCCGTGCACATGAAAAGTTATAAAGATATAATTGAATGGATTTTGAAGCAAATGCAGAGAAGAAAGAAATTAAATATGTGAAATGACAATAACAGTTGTTTATTGTGCAGTTGTCTATTGAGTATGGACAGTCATAATAAACTGTAAAGTTGGAATCGATGGCCCTTGATCCAAGAATTTGCCCGCCGCTGCTCCAGTGTGTGAAACCTAGCCAACACAGTGTGCGTCTTGTTGTTATCAAAGACCATGGATGAAAACCAGAGGCTGACCTCTTCCCTCTTTGCTAAAACGGTATGAACAGAGGGCTGCTGAGCTCCCTTACTGCACAGCCAAACAACAGCAGTCTGTTCGTAGACGCTAAAGAAAAGTGGAGGACATTCATCACTGTCTGAGACCTTTGTAAGCCATCAAAAATTATCCATTAGTTTGCTCTCCAGTTTGATCACAACAACACAAATTAAACTTCCTCTATTACTTAAGCCTTTCAAAACAAGGAAATGAGGGAAATGAGAATTTAAAGATTTACCAGTTTAGTGTCTGCAAAGTATTATTATTAATTATTAGGTGACACATTGGCTTTTTTATGTATTATTTGGGTCGGCATAGTAAAGAAAAGAGCAGTGGATTAAAGGCATTTATGGCAATCTTAGTATAAAAGATGGCAAAGCCCATTTCATACAGCTTGTCTGTGTGTGTGTGTGTGTGTGTGTGTGTGTGTGTGTGTGTGTGTGTGTGTGTGTGTGTGTGTGTGTGTCTGTGTGTGTGTGTGAGTTCATTTTCTGCGAAGTATTTATTCTTAAATTGGTTGACCTACCCTGGTGCTGCGGAACTAATTTCACCAATATGATGAAGTTTTGGCTCTGTGGAAAGGTCACATGGACTTCAGTTATTGACTCTCAATTTAAGTTTTGAGTAAGGAAGCACAGAATGAAATCCATGTGGCGGTATATTAGTCAGCTGTCTGCTAATCACAATCTGTGAGCACTGTCTTCAGTCTGTCTCTTCCAAATTACAAATCCCAAGTTCCACTATAGCATCAGTCATCAGCCACTGAGGGACAGGAGAGAAAGTTTTCTTTTGAAATCCACAAAAGCTTCTCCACTGCTCCTCTCCTGCATTGTGTGGGCATAGTGTTGGTGTTATGTCTGGTCTGATGGAAGCATCGAAGCTCAAAAATTGCCAAGATTCAATTCTAGACTGCAGATATGCTTTCGTCTGCATTAAGTGCATTGGAAAAAATTACAACCCTGTGTCCTGGGAGTTCGTGCAATAGTCATAAAATTTAATCTACTGATTTTTTTTTTTTGTTTGTTTGTTTTTGCGCATATGGACACACATTAAATTTGTGATATGAGCATATGCCTTTTGTGTAGTCGAACGTTTGGTCACACCTTCTCATTCAAAGTTTTTTCTTTATTTTTATTATTAAAATATATTTTGGTTTGTTTATCACTTTTGTTTTCTACATAATTCCATATGTGTTCATAGTTTTGATGTCTTCAGTATTAATCTACAGCACAGTGTAGAAAATAATAAAAATAAAGAAAAAACACTGAATGAGAAGGTGTGTCCAAATTTTTGACTGGTAGTGTATGTGCGCAAACACAAGTTTTGATTTTAGTGGCTAAAGCCACTTCCAGAGCGGAACTAGAACTAGATTTGGTAGCTTTAGCCAACAAAAACATATACAGTATCTAGAGGAGAGGTTTGGTTTAGGCATAAAAACCACTTGGTTAAGGTTAGGAAAAGGTTAGGTTTACACAACAATACAGAAAATAGACATGGTCTCGGTCACACATGAGAGGTCTTGCTGGAGGCAGGACTCAAACTTCATGAGCAATGAAAACGAACCTGGGTCGTCACAATACGTGGTACAAGCATGAAATACAGTATACTTCCAACTGAAATATATGACTTTTAAAGTTGTGCTGGCTGTCATAAAACAGCCTCTAAAAGGTGGCCTCTATCTTATCCCCTAGTAGATGTTTTGAGTAGATATGAAAAATCAGTGGCACGTATGTGTGTAAGTCCTAAAATGTTTGCAACCCAGTTTTTGTAGATTAAGACTCTATGGTATATTTACACATGGTGTAAAGCTTCTGTCGTGCCTGCAGGTATTGTTGGGCCTCCACTGTTAGTTCAGAAAAAAGTAAGTCAGTCAGTGACTTTCCCAGCCTTCCCCAGTAGTGGGGCTCTGGCAACCACTTGTTACAATCAAAATTGTTGACTGAAATTGAAAGAGCAATTCTTTACACTACTTGTTATTGGAAAAATTAATAATCAACTTGTTCCTGCATCTGGAGCTGAGCTGCATTCTGCTGATGAAGCCAGTCCTGCCTGGATACACACAATCAAATAGCCAACCTGTGCCAAGGTTTAGGTGCTACATGTGAAGTAGCATTTTGTGTTTCTCTAAATTAAGTTCACATTTCCCATGAACCCTGCTGCTCTCTGTTGCAATCAGGATCTTGCTGCTTGTTCCCCTCCCCCTCTCTGACATTGCTACTTTAGTTCTGAAACTCAAACCCAACTATGCATTCTTACATGCCAAACTGCTGAAAAGATATGCTAAAATTCAAAAATTGAGTTCAAAAGTATCAGCACCTTAGCACATTTCCAGTCTTATGCACACACATAGATTTTCATGTTTTTTTTTTTTTTTTGTAGCAGACTGTGCTCAAGTGCTCAATCAATCAATCAGAGCTTCAGGCAGTGGTGGTAAGAGTTCTATAAACTGCTACTCCAGTAGACATACAGTTCCTCTGCTGGTATGTGACTGCAGTAGAAGTAGAAGTACTGTTCCTCTGCTGGTATGTGACTGCAGTAGAAGTAGAAGTAGTGCAGTAAAAATGTCCTGCAGTAAAAGTCCAAAGTGTCTCATGTCAAATGTCCTGGCAGTAAAAGTGACTGAGCTCCTTTTTCCAAACAGTAACTGTGTTCGCTGGGATCTTTTCCATGCAGTTAGAAAAGGAGGAGAGAACACGCTGCACACTGCATGCTTTTAAAGGGGCATTACACTCAACTGAAGTGAGGACCCTGTAGACTCAACTGACACATGTGGAATAAGCATGTAATATGATGGTTGAGTCTACATGGTTCTCATTGTCAGGCCAACTTGCTGTTTTTTCCCCTTTTTTCACCCATTTTGCTTGTTGAGTCTAAATGGTCCTCGCTGCAGTTTTTCATCATACAGCTTTTATTGTGAAATGTGGAAATGACTAAAAGTAGCAGCAACAAAGTAGAAGCAGGCTCCCCGTCTCATGTTTGCTGACTGAACTTTTATTGTGAAAGGTTCCACAATCTGTCATTAACCATTTGTTTTCTGTAATGGATCTGATTTCAAATGTTCTGAAGGACAAAACTCAAGCAAAAATGGACTGAAGTAAAAGAAAAATCACTGACTTTAAAAAAGTACACAAAAAAGGCTACTCAATTACAGGAACATGAGTAAATGTAATTAGTTATTTCCACCTCTGCCCCTACCTATTCACAATGACCCCAGTCCAGCCTGCCATCAAATGGTGTAACACACTAGACACAGAACAAAATTCTGTTGGAAAAATTGAAAGCCCAGAATACAACTGATTACACTACAAAAATAAAAGGCTCAAGGGGGGCTAAAGGTCCCTAATTTTCAACACTACTACCTAGCCAACCAAATACAATACATCATCAGCTGGATTCACAAAACTCGTCATCAAAATTCATGGCTAGACATGGAACAAACAACATGCCAAGAAATACAATTCAACAATACAATACAATAGTGTCCTCAGCAACACTATCAAAAAAACACATCTGCTTATTTTTTATTATTATTATTAATATTATTATTATTATTATTTATTTATTTTTTTTTTATCTGCCACAACCCAATCATCCTGTCAGAAAATCAATAAAATAACAAACGTCACAATGTCACCCAGCCTACATACCCCAGATTTCCTCATTAACAAATCATCCATGGCAGGCACCAGATGGAAGGGAAAAAGCATAACACACCTACACCACATTTTTTGCAAATAATACATTACCTACATTCCAACAGATGCAGAAGTATGATATTGGGAAAGGGCAATATTCACAAATATACACTCAATTAAAATCGGCAAGCAAAGCAAAAATCAACCCAACCAATAACAACCTTCAACCACCACCCATATTAGACAACATCAATAAAATTGCTTACTCAAACAAACATCTGTCAAAACTATATACAGTCATGGACCAAAGTATTGACACTCCTGGAATTTGTCCAGAAAATACACCATTTCTCCAAGAAATTGTTGCAATTACAAATGTTTTTGGTATACGCATGTTTATTTCCTTTATGTGCGTTGGAACAACACAAAAAAGCAGAAGAAAAAAGACAAATTTGACATCATTTTACAAAAAATGGACTGGACAAAATTATTGGCACCCTTTTAAAACTGTGGGTAAATTATTTTATTTCAAGCATGTGATGCTCGTTTAAACTCATGAGTGGCAAGTAACAGGTGCTGGCAATATTGAAATCACACCTTAAACCACTTAGAATGTATAAAAGTTGATCAAAAAATATGACCAATCTCAAGGTTACAAGACCATCTCCAGAGATCTTGAAGTTCCTTTGTCCACTGCGCGCAATATAATCAAGAAGTTTATAACCCATGGAACTGTGGCTAATCTCCCTGGACGTGGACGGAAGAGAAAAATTGACGAAAGAATGTGACGCAGGATAGTTCGAATGGTGGATAAACATCCTCAGTCAACTTCCACCCATATTCAGACTGTCCTGCAGACTCAGGGTGCAATGCGTCAGCTCGGACCATACGTCGTCATCTGAATGAGATGAATGAGATCTCCTCGGTCTCCTATGGCAGGAGACCGAGGAGAACCCCACTGCTGACACAGAGACAAAAAAGCCAGACTGGAGTTTGCAAAAATTTACCTGAGTAAGCCTCAATCTTTCTGGGAGAATGTTTTGTGGACAGATGAGACTAAGGTAGAGCTTTTTGGCAAAGCACGTCATTCTACTGTTTACAGAAAACGGGATCAGGCCTACAAAGAAAAGAACACAGTACCTACAGTCAAACATGGTGGAGGTTCAAAGACATTTTGGGGTTGTTTTGCTGTCTCTGGCACTGTGTACCTTGACTGTGTGCAAAGAATCATGAAATCTGGAGACGATCAAAAGATTTTGGGCCGCAATGTAGGGCCTAGTGTCAGAAAGCTGGGTCTGCGTCAGAGGTTATGGGTCTTCCTGCAGGACAGTGACCCGAAACATACCTCAAAAAGCACCAGGAAATGGTTGGAGACAAAGCGCTGGAGAGTTCTGAAGTGGCCAGCAATGAGTCCGGATCTACATCCCATTGAACACCAATGGAGAGATCTCAACATTGCAGTTGCAAGAAGGCACCCTTCAAATCTGAGAGACCTGAAGCAGTTTGCAAAAGAAGAGT
Source organism: Myripristis murdjan (assembly GCF_902150065.1). Classification (NCBI taxonomy): domain Eukaryota; kingdom Metazoa; phylum Chordata; class Actinopteri; order Holocentriformes; family Holocentridae; genus Myripristis; species Myripristis murdjan. The sequence continues at coordinate 33,369,146 of NC_043989.1, forward strand.
GGTCCAGAATTCCAGTTGAGAGGTGGAAGAAGCTTGTTGGTGGTTACAGGAAGTTATTGGTTTCAGTTATTTCTTCCAAAGGGTGTGCAACCAAATATTAAGTTGAGGGTGCCAACAATTTTGTCCGGCTCATTTTTTGAGTTTTGTGTAAAATCATGTCAAATTTGGCTTTTTTCTTCTGTTTTTTTGTGTTGTTCCAATGCACATAAAGGAAATGGGTTGGGTTCTGACAAAAATTTAGACATTATGTTTGGGGTTAGGTCGGGTCCCGTCATGTCTGCGTCATTTTAGTGAAACTCTGGTGTAAAATAAATAAAAATGATGGACCCACTGTCTGTTCTGGGCAACTTCCTGTACAGTGCTAGAGTTTACATAACGTCACTGAAGGCAACATGTAGGCTACTTCAGGAGGTAACCTACACCACATGTAAATAATAAACCCACCCAAAGACCAAACCCACCCAGACATCACATTATACAGCCAACCATGCACACAGAAGCAGCTGTCTGAATATACATTCACAAACAAATACACAACAGACAAACACATGGGAAGGAGGGACAGAGGAAGGAAAGGAAAGGAGGAAGAGAAAAAAGAAGAAAAACTGTTAAGTTGTTTTACGTTGGACTTTCCCTCCTCTTCATCTTCTTTTCTTTTTCATTTTCTTTTACTAAATTTCTATTAATAAATTTTAATTTTTAAAAAATGTATAAAAAAATTCTTTCAATAGAATAATATGGGAATGATGTTAAACCTGAGACGTTTGAGCAGCGAACACAAGCTAGCACACCTTACACCTGAAATTTAAAAATAAAATTGACTAATATTTGCTCTATCCAGGAAAGATATTATCTTATATTTTTCCTTATCTTGTGTTTTCCGTCTCTATCTCTCTTTAAAATACTGCACACGTTTTGCACAAAACAAAACAAAACCCACTACAAGTCTGTATAGACCAACCACTTACAACCCTGAGTGCAGTTAAAATGATAGGATTGTTAAAAATATTGTTAGGAACTACTCATCAGTGCCCTGACATGTCCATACACAATGCTACATACATTCTACTTGCAATGATTAATGATAGTGATGATAATAATTATTATTATTTTTACTAGGGGTGCTAAAATTAAATTTAGGTGTATTTGAGCACCCCTAAACAGTCTAAAATCATGAGTGTCTAACACAACTAAAATAAATATATTGACTACCAGTCCCAAATTTTGGTCATGCTATCATCAGTGTTCAGAAAGGCACACTGGTTGAACCCCAACATCTCACATCATTTCACCTTATAATGCCCTTTCATAATTTACAAGGTGTGATGTCACATTCCTTTGTCTGTCTGGGATGACTCATGATGGAGCCACGCCTCTGTATGTATGTGTGTGTGAGAGAGAGTCATTATAATGCAGTATAATCTAGCCTTTATGAATCATCATAACTGTGCTCCATTTCCACTTGACTGACTTTTCCACTGAAGGGCTATTGTCAAAACAACTGATTGTCTCTATCTGGATTGGTGTTTTCACATTTTATTCATTATTCCAAGATGACACTTGTGTTGTGGGGAGGAATTTAATCTCTAATTTATACAGAGATCCCCAAGTGTCTTACAGGGATCCTTGAGGAGATTCCAGGGAGCAGAATGGGTGTTCTAGAGCAGGGGGGGTTCAACCTTTTTCATGCTCTGGACCGTCATTAAGCTCTTGACCCCCACTTGAAGTGATTTTGCCTTCAGGACTCTGATATGAAAAAATAATTTGGTTTATCTTAATTATGGAATCGTCAAGGTATAATACTTGTCAAATAAATTCAAAGTGGTGAGATTAAAACATAATGTTAAGATAATCACTTGTATTTTGAGTTACAGAGATGTCTAGGGAATTAATGCATTGAAAGCTGAGACAATGCATGTATTTACTGAACATTAGGTGAAAGGAAGGTGAGGAAGGTGGCGGCTGGCTGTGTGGCAGAGGACGTCCAGGTGGGCTTGAGGGATCCACAGGGCCAGCAGGCAAACAGGCTGGCAAACTGACAGCTACATTTTGGCAAGAGCTGGTTGCTGGTGCAGGGTTCTTGCAGGCAGGGTGGTGATGACATGATGGAAGTTAGCTGTGCAGGTCTGGAATCAGGAACAGGTGTGTACAGAGACAAAGAGACAAGCTGCATCCCAACTCAGGAGTTGCAGCCCCCCAGTGCTGCATTTGAAGACAGATTCTATCACAGCACTGCGACAAGGCTGTGCTCTTTCAAAGGCTCCTTCAAACATGGCCGAGAAATACACCCTTCTGTTAGTGGAACACAACTGGTGTATCCTTCACAGCCCTGCATGTCCCACAATTCAGTTGAGCATTGACGGGAGGAGCGGAAAGCAGCAGATACACAGGACAACTTCAGTAAGTTTTTATATACTATTTCATCATTAAATTCACTTCTAATCTTTTTTGAGGCAATAAGTCAACTTTGGAGATTTTCGAATATTTGCAGTTTTATGACAGTTGTGAATCGAACATTTTTGGAGTTTAGAAACTCCATCAACTGAAGCCTGCGGGGGTCCGCAGTGAGCCGGCTGGAGCTCTGCCAAGAGACAAGAGGCTTTTATTTCCCCAGCAGCTCGTCTGTGGAGCCTGAACAGGTTTGTAAGGTAAAAGTTTAGGATTTATATCTGGTGGAGATCGGTGCTGCTTCAGAGACATATTTGCTTTGACATGTTTGTCAGTCCGGTTGACCCAACATCTGACTGTCTGCACCAGAACCAGCACACACCCGAGCTGTGTGTGTGTGTGTGTGTGTGTGTGCATGTGAGAGAGGGAGACTGGGTGTCAGTTTCTGTATAACCACCGACATTAGTAACATAATAATAAAGTGTATATCAGTTTCTCTCAGAGCAACATGGATGTTGACGCCTCCTCTGCAAAGCCTGAAGCTGCTTTCAGGTCAGCTTTGGACAAGCAGCATGAGGAGAGGCACATGCTGTTGAATTTGTGCATTGTTATTAATATCGTGCTTACTTTAGTTATATCAGCATTTATTACCGTCTTTGTTTATGTATTATTGCCATTATTATCAGCATGATGCATTTATCGAGGCATCAAACATTAATAAAAAAGGATAACTGAGTGTCTGCAGTTCTAAGTCTTAAATGTGAAATGTCTTCAATTCATACATTTCTAATCTGTCACCTTTTTTTTGTTTGTTTTTTAATAAATTCATTGTCTTTATAGTGTCAGATTTAGTGTCCTTCATCAAAACAATCAGTGGAGGCCAGACAACAGTTGATATGGCTAAATGAAAATATTGCATAGATAATAAACCTGCAGTATTTAATTTGAGCAGCTATATTACATATAGTACTTTATATGCATGTGCACGTATGTATGTGTGTATGTATTATGTCTGTTGTAAATTGTATAGTTCTCTTTATGTTAGTAAAATAAAAGAAGAAAAAATTTAAGTCTCGAATTCAATTTTATGAGTATTAGGCCTTGGAAAATGATTGTTTGATTTAGAAAATTACTGAGTGAATGAATTAAAATTAACTTAGAAACGAATTAATTGATAACATGATAACTTCATCAATCACCGCATGATTTATCTTACATAAATCATAATTAACTGGGATTTAACAAGGGTGTGAACACTCAAACTGTCATGATGACTCGGGGAGGCAGCGACACAAGAGTGGGATCATCACAATTCATATGATTCCTTTCAAAAACATGGGGGAAACGCAATCAGTAAATAATAATAATAAAAAAAAAATTACCAGAACATTAGTAAAGAAATTGCTTATAATTGCCTTAACATTAGTAAAAACAATTTAGCAAAAACTTACTGTAAGATTAATAAGAAATTAATGAATAAAAAATTTGAAAAAAGAAAAGATCATTAACAAAACAAATATAAAAGAAAAGAAAGAAAACAAAAAAAATGACCTGAAAATTGGCAATAAAAATGTTATCATAAGAAAACTATATTTATGATTATTAAAATGATATATCTAAACATCAGATAAGTGATGCTGGATTGACGTCTGATTTCTTGTGTTCAACTGCTTGTAAAACGTATGTCACAGGCATTATTAATAGTAATTTTATCATTATGTACAATTTATGCAATCTTTTCATATCAGGATCCTGAGGGTTAAATTACATCACATGGGGGTCCTAGAGTTACTGAGAATCAACTTGGGGGTCTGGGACCTTAAAAAGTTTGAAAACTGCTGGTCTAGAAAACTAAATTAACACGTAAAATACACTTGTGGGAGTAAATCTAATCAAACGGAAATGTGTAAGTCTAATAATCGTCTGTGACATGAAAATGTTAGACGTCCTTTGATTCAAACTGTTCATTTTCCTCTCAAAGCCTGAACAAGTTGCAGCAAATGTGACCTGTGATTGCCGGACTGAGAAAGTGCCTCACTGCGTGCCAAAGCCATCGTCCTCATTATGAGCGAGTGGTCGGCTACAATAGAAGTAGCTCCCCAGACTCTTGCTGCTGCATTCTCACTGTGTTGGAGTGCAGCAGATGGCAAAACCGGATGTTCATTGTTTTCAATTGCAGCACGACAGTAAACTCCACCAGCATGGGTGAGAAGTGCTGCCTGCCGCCTGCAGACGCAATGTGGCAGTGAAAGTTAAAATTAGACAAAGCGGATGTTGGAAAGTCTCGCAAAATGAAAGCACGTACATTTGTTTGTCCACCTGCTCTTCTAGTCGCCTCATCCAGTGAAAATAAAACAGGGAGGAAGCAAGGGCTTTCTTCTTCTGACTGAATATTTTGGATGTATTGTCCAAATTTAAGCTTGCCTGAACTATTCCAAGTCCAGCCGAAAGAAGAGAGATGACTGGTTGCTCTTAGTGATCAAACGTAGCTCCAAAATATGTAGGGTGTTCTTGGAAAAGGGGAAACAAACAACCTCAAACAAGAGGGCTTTTTAAATGTCCTTTTTAAGCCCTAACAAAGACCTAAAGGTGGTGAAAAAACATTGGTTTGTTAATGGTTTGGCCACCACAATAAAAGTTTTTTTAAATATAATATTTCCTTCCTCATATTTCTCACATTTGGAGTGCCTGGAATGCCTTCTTAATCCAAGTCCAGCTTCCTGTTTATTCATGGCAAGAATGGTATTTTACTTTATTCCAGCACAATTTAATGTGTAATCTACAAGATTCTTGTTTCTCTTTCTTTAGGCAACTCCTTCAGTGATAGTGAAGGAGTTCAGTGGAGTGGAATAACTCTAATTCACTTTCTGTGTTATGGACTGAAAGAGTTCTAGCTTTATCTTAATGTAGATTTGAATGATCTAACTTCTGTGTTAAAGGTTAGTGTGAGTCAGTCCCAGAGTAAGTAGTTTGTCAAAGGAAAGTCAGTCTGTCCTCTGTCCCTCCAGTTCCTCCACACAATTCTGGCTTTTCTAGATCCAGTCCAGGACTTATGAGCATCATCGAGTTTTGAAATCGAAGTAATAATCCATAACACCTTATATACATAAATATTCATTTTTCTCACCAAAGGTGGTAACTAAACCAATCAAAACATGGATCTGGTGGATTATCACTTTAAATTTAATGGAGGTCTCCACAGTCCAGAAGAAACTAATCAGAAGTTATATTTGGAAAGCCCCTTTTTAGGCCATGATTAGCTGTTCTGGATTAAGGCTTAGTCCTGTTTTAATTAAATCCCTGTTCAGGAAACTGCCCCTCAATGTGAACTGTAGTTTCTCATATTTCTTCTGCTCTCTTACATTTATTCCAAATGAAACACTGTTGTGGGTCCTGTACATGTAGTTTTTCAAAGGGAAGAGGGTGGGGGTATAGCATCTGTGACTAAGAAGCTGAATTGAGAGTGCAAAAAAAAAAAAAGTGCGAAAATTTGAATTTCGTGGCCCCGATTTAGTATTTTGTGGTCATGAGTTTGTACACTGTGCACAAAAAAAAGAAAAAACATTTTGTGGCAGTTATAGACATTGCCATTGATGTATTTTTTAAATAAATGAAACCTAAAATCACTCAAATCACAGCAGTGCTGTGCGCTGAAAGCTTTTCTGACGGGAAGATGTTTTTTTTTTTTTGCATTCTGCCTACAGGATTTGGCAAAAGTTTAACTTGTCAGTGAGTCCTGCTGGAAAGGACGTCCGGTCTGTTTGTTAAATTAGCCTAGCTCTGTTCCAGGGAGTTAGTTTCTGTGGGCTAACTCGCTGAAAAAGCGCTAGAATTAGCCCAACTTCACTAGTTCATTCATCCAAATGTATTTCATTGTCTTTTTGGTAATTTAGATCTCTTGTGTTTGTTATGACCCCCTTCACCAGCAAACTGGTTTGGCATAAATAGCACAACGTATCAACATCAAATGACAAGTTAGACTAACTTGTAATAGTGTTGTAAACCAGCTCTGTTGACTGAACATGGGGGCAATATTAGACTGAATAATGGAGTAGAAATGGAGTGGTCATTCAGTGTGATGTCAGGCTACAAAAGAGTAGCAAAACACACATATGTCTTCATGAAGAAGTTGTCACTATGACAACAAGAGGGCAGTTTGTCATTGTGAGTGCCTGACATCCTGCAGCGTCAAGTGGTCCGGCTTTTCTTAAGGTCCCAGTGTGAAGGCAGCCTCAGAGGTGAATGTCTGGTTAGGTGGTCAGGAGCAGAGCCGCTGGGTTACGCGGTCACTTGGTGGATTTCTGATGTGTAGACAAAGTGGGTTCTGGTGGTGTGTCAGGACGCAGAAGCTCCACAAAGGCTGTTTGTTCAGCCAACAATGTTTTATGTATGTGGTTAGTCTTTCATCAGCACACTCAGTATTCAATTTACATACCGTCTACTGATCCGGCACTGAATGTTAAGCTGTTTATGCTCTCTCAGCCACTTTATTCTGACACTGCTGTGTGTGCGCTAGTGTACGTGCTTAAGTCTGTGTGTGTGTGTGGGTGTGTGTGTGTGTGTGTGTGAGAGAGAGAGAGAGTGAGCCTTAGACAGATTGCTTTGCCCCCTCCACCCCCTCCCCTGTGGTTGTGCGGTATTGTGTTCTGGTAATAATGATGGGCTCTGTGCCTCCCAGTCTCCCTCCCAGCAGGACACACACATAAAAGGGTCCTTCTCAGGGCAGTGATGCGCGTGTGTGTGTATTGTTTGGTATGTGTGCATATGTGTGCAAGTGTGTGTGATTCTTAGAACATCATTTTCAGCGGTGCATGCTGATTGTGCTTCATACTGTGCGTGTGTCCAACCCATCAAGGTTCACATTGGCATGCTCCCTCTGTCTCTCTCCCTACCTTTACCTCTGCCTCTCTCTCTCCCGGCCTCTCTTACCGCTCCCCTTTTCCATCTATCTTTTGGTTCCCCTATTTCTCCTCCCCATATGACATTTCTGCTGTCCTCGGAAAACTTCTCTGTACTTCCCTGTGCGCATCAGTTATTGGATTTTACCAAGGGAGCCGCTCCTTTTGGTATTGCAAATCAAAGCAACTACACTTTAGGAAGTAAGGGTTCCTCTTGGGGAACTTTAGGGTTCTACACAGCATAAATGCTATCTATAACAAGTGAAAACTAGCTTTGCACTAATTCTGTGCCTGCCAGCTGTGAGCATCTCGGCAAGCTTAGATTGCTACAAAAATGGATGGATGGATGGATGGAGGGAAAACAGAAACTGAGTCGCATAGAAAAGTGGATGAGGTTTATCAAAGCAAGAAGGATGTGGAAAGATGGAATGATGTATTGCATAAAATAGGATGTTGCTTATTAACAGTTAAATGTGAAAACAAGCTTAGGCAAGGGTGTCCTCGTTTGCAGGGGACTGTCCCCAGATTTGATGCTTTGTCCACAGGCAAATGTCCCTAGACCCCCTCTCTCCGGATGGCACTAGTTTGAGATTTGTATTTTTTATCTCAAGACTGCAAGATTTCTATCCTGCCTGTAAATGAGGGTATGTTGCCTTAGGAGCTTGAGTTATAGGAAGCGTTAGGTTTTCCTGTTTGTTCGTAACTGGCTGCCACAAAGGAGGAGGACAGAACCTTAAAGGCAGAATGAGTAGGATTTATTGCAGATTGGAAGCACAACATTCAAAGTTGGCTCCTCCTCCCTGGTTGAGCTCATGGCTGGCAGTGCGTTCTCATTTTCTAGGATGGCAATGGAATGAAATGACTGCCCAAAATGTAAAACATTCCATCAGTTACCTAGGGACAGAAAACAGGCCAACAGCCCTTTGCTCTTCATCGCCATCCTCTCCCCCAGTGCTCGTCAGCAGGTGAAAGCGAACCACAGATTCTCTCTTGCTGTGGAACAGGCTTTGTCCGCTTGGCGTTTGACAACACTAGATTTCCTTTTTTCCATGAATATCTGAATGTAAATATTAAAGTAGCCAATAAATAAATAAATAAAGCAAAAACAAACGAAAATCACTTCAAAAGAATCCCTGAAAATCAGCAACATTTTGAAAGAATATTAGAAATGTACAAGGAAATTGTATTCATAATCATCAAAATTATATATTTAAAGGTCAGATCAGTGATGCTGGACTGACCTCAGATTTCTTGTGCCTTTCACAGATGTTTAAATAATTTGGATCAGTATGTGTCAGCAAATCATAAGATTTACTCCCAGAAATCTGGTCACCTTAAAACCGCATTAGGAAATAATGGAATTTGAAATGAAATTGTACCAGCTAGCCAAATGCTTCCACACACAATTGTAGAGTTGTAAGAAACATTACATGGAAACTAAAGTTTCTGAAGAAAATTGAAATGTGCTTGCCTACATTGCTGAATGTGTGGCCATGGGCAGCTGCCATCCCTTCTCTATGCCCTTTGTAGGTAGAGGTGTGTTTGGTTTGTAGTTGTTTGCTGAATGGTTGCTGTGGTTCACAGAATGGTTGCTAGGACACTGGCAGGTGGTTACTATGGTGTTCTGAGTGGTTGCTGGGTGGTTGCTATGGTATTTGGAGTGGTTGCTATGGTGTTTGTACGTGGTTGTTGTGGTGTTGTGGGTGGTTGCTCAGGCATTGCTAGGCGGTTGCTATGATGTTCCTGATGGTTGCCAAGCCGGGTGTGTATCTGCTCTCCTGCCAACACTTCGGCATTCTAAAAAAATCACATTTAAACTGAAATTACGAAAAATTGGTAAGCCAGATCGCAACATCTGTGTGACGTAGAGCCTCACAAATGTTTTGCACTTCATTTGTAATGGGCCAAAAATCGGGTATAAACTGGAATTGCGAAAAATCGCTAAGTGGGCATGCTTAGAAAAGTAATAGCACACTTCTCACAATTGGGCCCCAAGTTTTTCATGTTTGATGTATGGGGGTAATGCCAAAACTGCAGGTGGAGTTACGTCAAAATTTGGTAGAATAATCAGCATGCAAGAAAATAAGATGTGCTGTCAAAGGCAAGCATATAAAATCAATGTTCCAAGGCAACTGCAGTAGAAACTAGCATCAGAAAGATAAAAGGAAACAGTCTATAAAAGTTACTAGCACAGGCACTCCAGACATTGCAGTTAAACAAAAGCCCAGTAAAAGTACTACAAGCTCTTAGACACATCAGCACAGGGGATAATGGCCTTTCTGGCATAAAAGAACCCTCACAATTCATCACAATGAAATTAGTTCATGGACATATTGCTTTGGTACTGGAGTTCTCTAAATGTAACACCATCAACTGTTGTTTTGAAGTGACTTAATAATTTTGATTTTAAATACTAGTGAAGTGTCTGTGAAATTTGCTATGCATTGGTGGTTTCTTTGACTATTACATATGTTTTATGAGAAAATCTTTGCAAAACATGCAGTGCACCAGACACATTAAAGGGATAGTTAGTGGTGCTGTCTTGCTCTGACTGTTAGTGAGTGCTGGATACTGTAAACTGGAAGCTGTATTTTTGCTGTCCAAAAAGAGCAGCAGCCACCACAGAGACAGAAGTAGATAGCTTGAGTTTGCAATCATTTGTTTTCTTCATCAAACACATGTACACATGTTGGAGGACAAAAATAATAACTTTCTTCAGGATATTAAAAGACAGCTGGCAAGTGATGTTGTAGCTAGCTTCTTCTTTTTCTTTTCCTCTGCTTCCCTCTACTGAAATGTTGCTAAGACCTGGAAGAAAGAAGAAAGAAAATAGTGCTACCATTGATTTTTATTTATTTTTAATTTATTTTTCAATCTTTTACATTTTCATCTTTTACTAAATGTCAGGCTTCAAACAATCTCATCATCATTGCCATCATCATCATTAGGTCGTCCTCAGACAAGCTTGCCAACGGAGTTTCCAATCATCTCGGTCTTCCATACATCCAGCTAGTTCTGCATAACTCTCCACTCCTGCATCCCTCCTTGGTACGTCCACGTATGTTGGTGTTGGACCTCCTCTTAATCGGTGCCCGTGTGTTGGCTCCCAGAGCACCAGCTTGCTGGCTGGGAGTTCTTGGTGTCTGTGGCAGTGGCCAGCAAGTTTCATCCTCCTGGATGTCACTGTCTCACTCAGCTTTGGTAGCCCCCCCATACAGATGCTTGTTGGGAACATGCTCGTTCTGGTTGATATTTAGTACCACACGCAGCATTCTGGTATAGCACCCATCCAGGGACTTCTGCAGGGTGGGCTTCAGGGTACAGGTTTCATAGCCATATAGGAGGACAGACTCCACAGTTGCATGGAAGAAGCTCAGCTTGATGTGTCGAGAGAGATTGGAGTTCCATGTTCTAGTCATGCCATTCAGGGCCCTCCATGCTAGCGCCTTCCTCACCTTAAGGCCCTGCTCTGTTGAGTTGACCCAGGAACCCAGGTACTTGAAGTTGCTAACCTCTGCCAGAGCAGTGCCTCCTGCTGTCTTAAGAGGTGGGTGGTCTGGGGGGATGTTGTAAGTGATTACCTCAGTCTTCTTCGTATTCAACCTGAGGCCAACCCTGGCACATTCTGCCTCCACTCTGTTCAAGAGCTCCTGTGCCCGCTCCACATGGTCAGACATCAGGCAGATGTCATCTGCATAGTCCAGGTCCAGGACAACAGCAGGGTTTCTTCTAGACTTCCTAGGTGTGATTGTGAAGCCAAGCTCCTGTTTCCACCCACTCATGGCTTTCCTAAGCGCGTAGTCCAGGGCTACAATGAAGAGGAAGGGGGCGAGAGTGTCCCCCTGCAGCACTCCTGCTAGGATGTCAAACTCCTCACTGTTGCCATCTCAGGTTACCACTTTGGCCCTCTTTTGCCCCTGTACATTGCCTCTATGGCCCAGAGTAGGTTAGGAGGGACCCCATAAGCTTTAAGGATTTTCACCATCACGCCTCTGTGTATTGAGTCAAATGCTTTTTTTGAAATCAATAAAACACAGGACTGCTGTTAGGTTGTTCTCTTTCACCTCCTTGATGATCCTCCTCCACAACTCCTCACAGCCCTACTCTGGCCGTTTTGAGCTTAAAGCCTTGCTCCACAACCTCCAGACGGTATACGGTGTGGAGCCAGGCACAAGCAGCACCTGTGGTTTTTGTTCAGAGTGACCTTCACCTAGATGGGTTGCCTACTATGGCTATGAGCCCCATCTGCCCATGCTATTTGCCCATAGGTGGGACAGTGGTTGGCAGGCGCCAGGGCATGTCCATACACTGGTGGGCCTGCACACCTTGCCTCTGGGGCCCACTGTTGCTCCGAGATCCCTTTCAGTTTAGCCTGGGACCACGAGGTACCCAGTCACTGTGTGTGGCCGCAGGGAGGCACTGTAGGAGTCTTGGCGGTGGAGCGGCTTTGTACCGACAGAAGGAGACTTACGCATTCGGCTCCTCTTTTCACCCTCAGTGAGGAGGGCTAGCCGGCGGCGGTAGCTGACAGCAGAGTAGCAAGCAGAAGCGGCATGCAGCATGCACTAACTACGCATCGCACAGCCCTGCATAGTAATGCACACACAATCTGCTATACATCATCTGCTACACATCATCAACCTCAAACTTTCTTTATCTAACAATGAGTTAATGGTGGTTATTTTTCAGAATGTTAGCTGGGGGGAAGTCCACCTCAATGGCAGGAGGCTAACAGTTAGCATTTGGAGCATCCAGCCAGTATCCAGCACTCAGTAACAATGAGAGCAACATAGCAGCACTACTGTCCTACACAACAGCTGGGAGAGGAGTTAAATAAAGTCACATTTCCCTTTAGGCCCTCGATCCCTTTAATTGCAAAGACATTGGTATAATGTGATGCTGTAATAGCAACATTATCAGTCATTGTCAAGAATAGTAGAGGCACAGTGTTAAAGTCAACAAAAAATAATTGTATAGGTTTTCTTCAGAATTATCATTAGGGCCGTCCTAAAAAATGGCCTGAAGTGTTAATAAGAGAGCTTAAATATTCAACAGTTTCACTATGAAGAACCTCTAAAGGGTGATATGAGGAGCTATTTTGTTTTGCAGTCTAACAGCATCACACAGAACATTGTCAGAGACAGAATAGAAAACTATACAATATCATGCTGTGTAAGCTCTAGCATTCAGCAACACCCTATGACTGAAACGTGTGTGTGTGTATGTGCATGCGCACACACGCACACACACACACACAATGCACATTTGGACAAATCGCAGCTTGAAAAAGAAAGAAAAAGAAGATAGGAGTCAGATTGAATAGTAGATTTCATTTTGAATCCTGTTCACTGCTGAGGTCTACCGATCAAGTAATAACACGGACTATCTGTACTGAGAACTGTTACAACTCCATAGGAAGCTCCAGAGATAGGATCGAATAGAATAGAATAGAATAGAATAGAATAGAAAAGAATAGAATAGAATAGAATAGAATAGAGGAGACTAGAAGAGAAGAGAAGAGAAGAGAAGAGAAGAGAAGAGAAGAGAAGAGAAGAGAAGAGAAGAGAAGAGAAGAGACCTTTATGGACATAAAAATAATTGGCAAGACTACAGTGGAACATGGTGCAGATTTGAAATTGACTGATGTTTTTAGAACTTAAGTCACTTTTTCATCCAGATTCTCCAAGGCAGATGATAGCTAATTAGTACATGAAGCATTTCTAATATAATTATACATTTTTAAAAAATATATATTGTAACCAGAAATGAGACAGCACTGTCTATAAAAGCAGTTGCACACTTACTGTTTATCAGAGCGTTTCACCACCACTTCAGCATCTGTCAGTGTTTTAAATCTACTATTCCAGTAGTAAACCTCACGTTTCTGATTTTTTTTTTTTTTTTTTAAATTGTGCTAAGTGTCCGTTGCTGTGATATTTTGCATTGTCCTTCTTAGAGATCACCTGTCAGTCAAACAGTGTGTACAGTAGTTGTATAGTTCCCTGGGTGTGATGTGAGTCCACATGGGTCCACATGAGTCCACATGGTGGTGAAATTTGGTGAAATTATTTGCACCATGCTCCCCTGGGCTGTTAATCCACAATACTGGATTTTTGTCTCTCTGTTCACTTCCATAAGGCAGCAAAACAGCTATCAAAATAACACTTTTAGCACATAAACTAACATGAACAAAGCCAATTGTGCCAATATAAAAAACAACAAGTTCCAATACCCATATTTTGAAGATGACTGCCATTTTCCTCTCAGGTGGCTATGATGCTTCTTCCTGGTGTGAGCATACTACACGGAGGTTTCTTGCAGACGCTACCTGCTAGATCTACATTGCAATTTAAATAGGAAAATAACAAGAAAATAGATGTTTAATTTCCTCAAAAAATGGGAACGAGGACTTGTTGTTCTTTATATAGGCTTAATCCACCTTGTTTGCATTTGTGTTTGTGCTGAAAGTGTTATACTGAGAGCTGTATACAGAGAAACAGAAATCCAGTATTGTGGATGAGCAGCCCAGTAGAGCACGGAGCAAAAAAAGAGGAGATTTCACCATCATGAGGACTCAAGCTGACCTCCTGCAGCATGTTGCTGACTGTCAAATGTTTGCTGTTGTGTTGCCTTGGTATGACTAACACTAATTCATATGAAAATGTGGATTTGTATTACTTTAAGGGTTGTTTGCAATACCACAAAAAAATCTCCATAGATTCATTTTGAGCATGGTGCTAAAAAGAGCATTTTTAGCAAGGGTTTTTTAAAGCATCATGAAGGATTCTGCTTTGGTGTAGAAGGATAAAGGACCATTTTCTGTTTTCAGTGTGACCCTTTTCTTAAGAGTGCACGCCAGAGTTATGTGATGTGTCTGACCTTTTTCTCCTTCCCCTTCCTCTCTCTATGCTTCTTTTATCCCTACCTTTTAAAATCCCCCCTGCTCCCTCCCCTTCTCTTCCCTTAGGTGTGTTACCATCCTCGGCACCCATCTTCCCCTTCTCTCCCTCCCCTGCTGACTGTGTTGAGGCTCACCGGTTGTGTACCGCCGACCCCCGGTGTGCGGCGTTGTACCGAGGGCTGGAGCTGTGTGCAGCCGACGCTGCGGTGTCTCTGGGGGAGCAGGCAGCGGCTGAGTGCCTGGAGAGCCAGGATGCCTTGCTGGCCAAACACTCTGCTCTGCTGACCTGCAAGTGCCAGCGAAGTTCCCGCCGAGAGGAGCACTGCCTCCACATATACTGGAGGGTTCGCCTCCTGCCAGGTCAGTATGTCGTGTGGTTTTATTTAACCCTCTTGGCAAAATTCACCTAATTTCTTTTTATTATTTTTTTTGGTGGTGGTGATGGTTAGGTAAATAAGGTGAATCATGTATTTTATATATTAAAATACTTTTTTTTTTTTTTTGGTTAATTTGCCAGTAATGTTTTTTCAGACTTTTTTTTGTCTTTTTCTGGTCATTTTCTTGTAACTTTTTGCAAACTTCTTGCTAATTTTTTGGATAATTTCTCATGCATTTGGTTATCACCTTTTTCTCCATGTTTTTGAAAGAAATCCAGTTAATTTGCACAGCTTTCATAGGGTGACAGCTATTTCCATGATACTGAGCTTCAGGTGATTATTGTTGCACCATGTGACAAATTTAGAGGGGATGTTGAATGATTTGTGAAAGTTTTATTGGTTGAAATTTTAAAGTACACCAACTAGTGTATTTAATACCGTCTGTGTAAGTAGAAGTTATGAGAGGTCATTTCATGGGAACTTAAAGTTGATTTATTTGCTTCCACCCAGTTAATGCAACCCTACCCGATTTTACCCTTTTTTGTCATATTTTAAAAGTTTGTGTACTAAATGTTTGATTGGTAGTTGAATGGAAATGCAGCTAATGTCTGGCATATGGTTGTGGTCAGCTTGTGGAGTGGCAAAAAAATTTGAGAAGTCAATGGTGGCGTTTGTAATATCAAATTTTGGAATCAAATATAGAATATAGCATGGAATATGGATTAAAAATAATAATAAAAAATCAACTCCAATCCCTTTATAACAAAATTCTCATACAGTAGTCAAATGAGAATTTATTCTGCCTGTTTTTAACATGTTTGTCCTTATAAAACACCGCCAAAGTGAAATGTCAATAACAGAACATGACCTGGTGCTGATAAGTGAGAAAGTGGTGTTTGACTAGCTGCAGCATTGCAGCACTGTAGCAATTAAATTATGCAAACATTTTCAGCTTCAGACAGAATTCTGGGAACAGTACCTGATCTCACAAAGCAGAGTGAATCTCTGCACCTGTCTACAGCCAGATGACTGGAGCTCAAGTTTCTTAGTGTGACTGTAAGCTCGTGAACTACAGAGAAATGTCTAGAAATAGATTTGGAAAAACTACCTCTGATAATAGCTAGAGAAGCACAGAATGGCCTGTTCACTGTGATCCATTGCTCAGAAACACACACATACACACAGATATACAGACCTGCTCAATAATCCACAAAACTAATCTTTAAAGGACCACACCCGTGATTTTGAATGTTTTTGCCCATTTACTGCAATTCACCCACATCGCAACAAATCATTCTGTAAATTACGTGGGGTTATTAAAGATTTCACAAGATACAATCAAAACATACAGACTTTAAAATTTGATGTTTTTGCTGAAACATGTCCTGCTTTCATTCATAAACCACAGAACTGATAAGTGACTGTGTAAAGCAAATGTTTCCCCATTTTTCTGGTGGAGGGACCATCTGACTCATCTGACCAATTTCAAATGGTCATACAGTCCAGAAGTTTGTTCATATTTCAGTACAACAGTGCTGCTGCTTTAAGAAAAACTAATGTGGACTACTTTATTATAGTGATGGAATACTGGAGTGAAGAAAGTTTGAAGTCTCTGAAAGTTCATTCTCTTATCATAGTTGGATGAATGGAAACGAGTGGCTGGATAAAAGGGAGGAAAAGTGATATCAGAGTTGTAAAAAAAATGATTGCTTTGGGAAATGATTAGCAGAAACTTGAAGTTTATAGCCTTTGTAGATATTATACTAAACATGCAAAATCACTGGTATGGTCCCTTAACCCATATCCCAAAATAAAATATTCCTAATTCTGATCATAATCCTAAACCGCTCTCCTGTAGAAATGACCATTTTGAAAGTGTACAATTCAAAGAATACACACACATGCGCAGGTCTTGGTGGTAGAACCATATCCTGAGTGCGGGTGTGATGTGTATATCAGTGAGTGAGCTAGCGCTAGCCAGCGGTGTCCCCTGTGGTCTATTAGTCAGCAGAGCATTAGTGTAATTACACACTCCTCGGCTCCTAATGCTGCTAGGCTGCTCTAGCGTGTCATTACCATAAATATATAGCCCAGAATGGAATTTACATACATAAACACTTCACATGCCATTACATCCTTGATTGAGTCTGTACTTTGGAGTGTGTTGAATAATTTGCAGGAAGAAACGGCTGGTCCAGTCCACCAGTCAATCAAGCCTCTACTAATGGCTTTCACAATGAGACAAAAGCTGCTTCTCACTGAGGAGAGCCAGTAAATTAAGGTCATGGTGACTTTGGGTTTTCCTTCATATTCTGTATTAATTTTGGCCATGCTGATTTGATTTTAAGTGCCAGAGGTCTTGTTATTGGCCGATGCTAGCTGTCACTATGAGGTTAAAGGGATAGTTCACCCATCTTTAAAATTTTTATATGATTTCACTTCACCCTAGCTGTTCTTCAGGACAGTAGTGCTGCTTTCCTGCTCTCATTGTTACTGAGTGCTCGATACTGGCTGGATGCTCCAAATGCTAACTGTTAGCCTCCTGCCACTGAGCTGGACTTCCCCCCAGCTAACATTCTGAAAAATAACTGCCTTAATCCACTCAAATTTTGAAATGAACAAAGTCTGAGTTTGATGTGTAACAGAACTTTTAGAGTCAGCAATAGTGTGAAAATGTTTACCATTAACAAACAAACAAACAAACAAACAAACAAACAAACAAAAAAGATAACCCTGGTAGAACAAATGTGTAGTGCAGTGCTAGTCCTCAGGTGCAGTGGCTGGCAGGTGCCTGGAAGGTTTGTGAAAATGTGTGGTGGAGGAAAGACGAAGCTACTCACTACATGACTTGCCAGCTATCTTTTAGTATTCTGGAGAAAGTTGTTATTTTTGTCCTCCAACATGACATGACAACTACAAAGCAATCTCCCTCTGTCTCTGTGGTTGCTACCGCAGAGTGATACAGCGCAGACATTGCAGGATTTTTCTGGATGTTGATAACAGGAAAAATTCCTTTATTATGGTCAAACAATAATATGAGCAAAATTATTGTATTGTATGGTAGACTTTGACTGTACTATTTATTTATTTATTTATTTAACCAGATTAGTCCCATGGGATTAAAATCTCTTTCACAAGACAGACCTGGCCAAGAATGGCAGCTGGTTATTTTTAAGACTGTCAACTGGCGGGAGGCTAACAGTTAGCATTTGGAGCATCCAGCCAGTATCCAGCACTCAGTAACAATGAGAGCAGGAAAGCAGCACTACTGTCCTGAAGAACAGCTAGGGTGAAGTGAAATCATATAAAAATTTTAAAGATGGATGAACTATCCCTTTAACCTCATAGTGACAGCTAGCATCGGCCAATAACAAGACCTCTGGCATTTAGCACCACTACTGTCCTACACAACAGCTGGGGGGAGGTGACATAATATCTTTTTTTTTAATGGATGAACTATCCCTTCAAGCTGTAACAATACAAAAGCCTTTGTACTAATACATCCTGGAATATAATTGTGTGAAGTGGATTATGCTGCAGTGTTGCTATTAGCTGTGTTCAGTTTGGCCAGAGCGAATCGCAGTATCATCCAGTATGGCCCACATCTCATGTGATTGACAAGCAATCCAAAGGAACATCAAGACAGGAAAATTACAGAGGATCATAACAAAAAGTAGAACATCAAGACTCAGAATATACCACATCAAATTTATCTTTGAGGCTATATCACGGTCTCACACCTCCACTGTCATTTAAATAAATGATAACTGAAAAATGGAAAAAATAAAAGCATAAAATAAATGAGTCTTTGTTCTCCCGGTCAGTTTTTGTGAAGTAGGTGTCAATATAGCGTGGTGAACTGCACTGCACAAGCATAGATTCACCCTCTGAGATAAAGAGGATGTTGAAAATTGGGATCAGTAACAGTTACCACTGATATATGCAACTAAAAAAATGTCTCATGAAGAAAGTGATGCCGACTCATCAGCAGCAACTATGGCATTTTATGTGCAGCTAAACACAGCATCAGTAACTATGTTTGATAACTTAAAGGAATAGTTCACCCAAAATAAAAACTACAAAGATATAAAACAAGAGATTTAAAATAAATGAAAAAGACATTTTCCTATTTATCCCCATAGCGCAATCTATCTATCTAGATATTGTGATTTGCGGGGTTTCCAGTCTACAGTGATCTTTCCTGTCCCCTAGTACCCCAACACAATGGTGATGAGTGAGTATTGTTTTGTGGAGCTCAAAATGTCCAAAAATTACATGTGGAAACACTCAACAGCAACAGCTCTTTCCAAAAGCAAAGACATGGATACCCATCATAATCCACAGCTGCTGGGAGCAAAGACTGTGGTTGGAAACTATTTCCTGCTTAAGAACCCTGGTAAACTGTATCTATCCACCCCCACAGAGTATGAATTAGTGGAATGCAGCAGACGGGCAACTTGGTAACAGAACTACAACACACCTTACACACCTGCTCTCTTATTTACACAGAACACACATTAGATCAGGCTGGCTGTTTTCTGGCTTTTCTCCTTGGTGCTAGGCTGGGAACCACATTTTTTTTAACCCATCTTTTCTCCAGCTTGACATATTTACAGAAATTAATGGTTGGTCTGTTCTGTTTAAATTGAGAAAAATCTATAGGAGGTCTCAGAATTCCATAGCACAGTTTGACCTTGCCTCAAGGCACAACAGTATGCTGCAGCACAGTGATTGAAAAACCTTTTTACAGTATAGGAGCAGAGTTTGACTCAGGTTGGATCAGTTGGACTGCAGTGAGACATTTGACCAAATTTAGCTGGACAAATGACGAGGCATGGTATAATGTTATCTTGTTTGACATGTTTGGGCCAGCTCTGATGAGGTTTAGTCAGGATTGGTCAGTATGGACAAGTTTGACAAGAACTGTTTAGGTTTCACCACACATTGTAGAATTATTTTTACAATGACCAGGCCAAGACCCAGCAATATCTTTTATGAGTAGTTTATTAACGCATGATCATGGAATGAGCACAGGGCAATGCAATGTAGTCTTTAGGGAGGAATGAAGGAGAAACAGTTTTTATATGGTTGGGTTACGTATGTGAAAATTCTAAGATGAAACACTGGCAAAAATGGCGGAGACCATTGGTAAGTATGAGCGTATTGTATTGTTCTGGTTTGGTCAGCTTTGGTCAGGTTAGGCATGGTTTGGTTAGCTTTGGTGTGGTGTGGTTTGATCAGGTTTGGTTAAGTTTAGTCAGGTTTGGTACGGTTCAATTAGGGTTAGGCAGGTTTGATAAGGATGGTGGTTAAGTTTGGTCTGATTTGATCTGGTTTGGTCAAGTTTGGTTATGATTGGTCAGGTTTGGGATGGTTTGGTTAGGTTTGTTGTGGTTTGACCAGGTGTGGTCTGGTTTGGTCAGGTTTGGTCTGCTTTGGTGTGATTTGAACAGGTGTGGTCAGGCCATAACCAGTGATGGGAATAATGCCGTTATAAATAAACGGCGTTACTAATGGCGTTACTTTTATCAGTAACGAGTAATTTAAAAAATTACTGTTTCCCGCGTTACAACACCGTTACCATTACTGACAATAAAAGCCGCCGTTACTAGGCTATAACTTAGCTCTCTGATGCAGTCTTCAACCGAGCAGGCTCTCTGTCAGCAATCAGAGTTGCTTCAGGATCTTTCTTCAAAAACCCCGGATCTTTTTTTAAGCTTTATTATCATTATTATTATTATTATTATTATTTTATTATCCTATACAAAAAATGCGCATCTTTGTTGTTGGTGCTAAGTCAGGCACTGGCTCCGAACCAGCCCTGGAACTGCTTTGGTGGAAAAGGGGTATTTGTGAATTTGTATTGTAACCCAGGTGCTAAATTATTATTATTATTATTATTATTATTATTATTATTATTGTTGTTGTTGTTGTTGTTGTTGTTATTATTTTGCCTTGTTTTTTTTTTTTTTTTTTTGCCTTTTTTTAATGCCTTGTTCTAACTTTATGGGGAGATATATATACCAATCGAATCAGATTCAGATTTAAACAAGGATTTGTGTGGTATACTTTGTCACCATGACTTTCCTATGTGCAGTTTGGGCTCATTTTCCATTCATGCTGACAGGCACCTGCACTTAATAATCTGAAATAGATGCCCAAAAGGCGTTGCCCAGTTGTGGCCTGTTCATTAGAATAAAAAAGTTCCAATTGATCTATTGTATTTTATTGTTCCAGTATAGTACTATAGGCCTGTATGACTGGGGCAGCCAGGTAATTTGACATATTTGAACAGTTTTTTAAAAAGTAACATAATAGTCACTTTTCCTGGTAATTAATTACTTTGATGATGATGTAACTCAGTTACTAACTCAGTTACTTTTTAGTAGAAATAACTAGTAACTATAATTAATTACTTTTTCAAAGTAACGTGCCCAACACTGGCCATAACACAGCTAATGCCTGCTTGGCATTAGTGAAACATGAAGCCCATATCCAAATCTGCACATGTTTATGTTATCTACATGACATAAAAATATGCACATGTTTAGCCTTGTGTTATATTTTGGATATTTTGTGCTATTCATATTTTAATATTCCGAATTTTTTGCACGTTGCATTTGCAGACATTTCTTGTTTTTACTCATTTCATCAGCACATATTTTATATTTACTGTCATACACATTTGATGTTTTTTGTTTTTTTGCCATTATTGTTAATGCTGTGAGTGTGTGTGTGTGTGTGTGTGTGTGTGTGTGTGTGTGTGTGTGTGTGTATTTCTTAACTACAGGGGAGGAGGAGCTTGAAATGTCTCCTTATGATGACACGTTCATGGACACTCGCATGGCTTCTTTAGTGGCAGGTAAACACACACACACACACACACACACACACACACACACACACACTCTCATGCCGATTTCATGATTACGTTTTACGAATCAATGTTCATCATCATGTGTCACGCATGGATTATTGAATGACAGCTCTATAGTTCTGTCACATAACTACACTTCACCAGAGCAGCTCAATTCACCACTAAGCTGAAAACGTTCATCAATACATATCAATCAATAAATAAATCTACAGCAAGATCAGCTTACCGAGCAGACTCCCCTCTCTATTTTCCATTTCCCTCCATTGCTTATTCAGTTTCAATTTTAAAGTATTGACTACTAAGCAAAAATAAAAAATATAACCACATTCAGTTCACAGTCATTATAATGTGACATCAACAGCAAATGGTTCAATGATGTCATCTCAATCAATCAATCAAATTAATCAAGGGACATACAATCCACTTCTCAATTTTTCATTGTTCATGTCACTCCTGTCGTAAAGAGTGACAGGGTTTACTGCAAGTGCAGATTTGCTCATAATAAATGGCAATTTTTCATTTGGGGAAAAGCTCACAACATTACTGTATATCATTTGGAATCCAGGATGAACAGTTTTCTTACTACTGTATGGCCAGTCTGTGGTCACTCAGCCTGGAGTTTGTTGAGGTGTGATCTTTTCAAACATGATGGTCAGGTTGCCTGCCATTTTGTCCTGTCTGCTCAGGTTACATATACTCATAGTTTGGGTTTGGGTTAATTTTCTCCAGAATCTACATACACTTTAAAACGGCAGTGGCAGTGAAGGAAAGGAGAAATGAAGAGTTTGTTTGCAAAAACATATCCTCAATTCTGTATTTTTCCAGATAATATCAAATTTTAAAGTGTTGTACCAGTAGGCTTTTTTGATGTCATTTTAGATTTAGAAAGTATGCTATGTGAAGCACCACATACAACAGTCAGTTCATTTTTTAAAATTTTAGGAATAACATTACCTGTTTTTGAAAATAAACACACATGATCTAAAAGCCAAGGTAAAATTGTGGTGAATATGGTGTAAGGAATGTTTGTTGGCTCGTGATGACACACCCAACAAAACTGTGGAATTAGTTTGCTGTTGGCTTTTGGGAATCATTTTATTCTTTGCCTATGGCACTTTTCCTCAACCTTATCCCAACACAGTCTGGTGTTAGCCACAAACTATAGTTTGGCCACACTAGGCATGGGCAAAAAAATGTAATGTAAAAACTTTCATTTCCCATCTACCTGCACTGGTTTTGCTAACAAATGGTTCAACAATACACTATCCAACAATACATATCCAATTGGTAATGTCTACCATCACACTGTGAATGCAGCATCAGAAACAAAAAACACGGTGGAACTTACTGGATGTCTTTTAGTGGGGCTTTGCATAGTGATCAGTTTGGTCATCCTAAAATTCTCCAAGGACCATTCCAGTGATTTTGAATGTTTGACCCATTTACTCAAAACACAACAGTGCTGCTGCTTTTAGGCAAACAAATGTGGACGACTTTATTACAGTGATGGAATACTGCTATGAAGAAAGGATTAAGTCTATTAAGTCTAAGTATATTTTCATGCTATAGTGGAATGAATGGAAGCCACATGAAAATGATAAAAACTATAGCAGAAAATTGATAAAAAGTACAAAAAAATTATGTCACAGTTTCTAATATACAACTGCTTGCTTTGGGGAAAAAAAATTAGAAGAAATATGAAGTCTATACATATTGTAGATATTGCACTAAACATGCAGAATCATTGGGATGGTCCTTTAAATGGAAGTTCTTCAATAAGTCAGGGCCTCTGTATCTTTTTCCTCCTCTGCAAGTTTAATGTCAATCCAAATGAGCACTAACTTTTCACAGTGTGATATTTTGGTGAAATATAAAAATCATTTTTAAGTCGCTTTGGATTTCTGGAACAGATTTACCAAAACAGTGCACGCAGCAGCTATGGACAGATGTATCAGTTTTAATTTTGTCTGTATTATACGCATGGGTTTTCAGTGTTGATGAGACTATCATATTAAAATATATTCAATGTCAAAATGTTTGCGGGTATCGTTTCCAGTATTGGTATTGTTACTTCTTCCTCTGCCCTATTTTTCCTTTATTTCTTCCATGCAACCTTTAGCTCCTTCACTTTTGTGGTACTGAATTGCATTATATGTTTTCTTCATTGCTTTTATGAGTTTTTCTTGTCAGGTTTCTCTTGAAACCTGACAAGCTGGATCTCAGGGACACCACCAGTTTAAATATGGGTTATGACTAATATATGGGGATAATTTCAACTGAGGAAAATCAATTTTGATCCTGATTTTAGCTAAACTTGTTCCCAGGCTTTCTCCCCTGAGTAGAAAAGTCTGGACGAAGTTCCCTGATTATTACTGAGATCAGAGGTGAGCTGGTAAGACATAGAGCAGTGGCTTTCAGAGTGGGGTCTGGGGACTCCAGGGATCCTATTGAGGCTTCCAGAGGGTCCTCAGCAAAATTAGGAACAGTTTGCTTGTCAGAGGCATCTGAAAGAAGCCTATTCATAAGCATTTACTTCTTTTGGCTTAATCATCAAAAGCAACTGGCCTGTATTTGGGGCCTGTGGCTATTCAGGACCTGCCTTTATTTCCTTTGGCACAAAATTCTTGCTCAGCAAAAACTGGAAAACATAACCCAAATGTACCTAAAAATTAAGGACATAGAAAAATTAAAAATTTCTAATTGTGTAGTCTCATTCATTTTAATTTCAAACCCTTATGGGTTGTCTCAGATTTGTGACTGAGTGATGCATTTCGATTTACTAGGTGCTGTGACATTGATGGGTCAATCACAAATCTGTGACAGTCCATAAGGGTTTTTACTTGGCATCCCTGTAACTTGCATAGTGAAAGTGAAATAAATTAGGCCAAACCCTGAGGTAAATCCTGCTGGTAAATTAACCCTGAAGTAACAGTAAAATATTCAATAAATGATATAATATTAAATAATTTACACATTCATGGAT